>NC_056661.1:126624005-126926267 GCF_018350195.1 Panthera tigris | reverse complement strand
TAGAAATAGAGCAAGGGGATAGGCCTGGCTACAAGAAAAGCTAACTTCCACACTTTAAAAGGGAATGGGATGAATCTGGGAAGAACATGTCTTACTTTGTTTCCCTTGTCCCAGAAAGGAGACCAGCTCCCTCCCAAACTCCTGGTCAAGTCTACATACATTCTCCCCTTCAAGTGCCCTAGGCCTCCTGATGTCCACATAGTTCTGAAACCAAATTACGAGGACCCCTGTGGCAAAAACTATCCTACAGTCCCAAGGACTCAGCCAAAGCCAGTCTCCCCAGTGACAACAGAGGATATTGCTCTGAGACACTGGATCTGACTGGCCCCCGGGGAGGACCTAGATTGAAAAAAGAGCAAAGGGATGGGTATGGTCACACAGAGGGCCAGAGTTCTTCATTGGAGATGAGAATAAGATGTGAGAATAAAGCGACTAGCCTGATCTCCTAGCAAGCTGGCTTTCTCAGGAATAAGAACGCCCTGGAAGCTTGGGCAAAGGGAAGCCTCCACTGGTTACACACACACACACATGCACAAATTAAAAAGGTTAAATAAATTGCAGGCCTGAACTCTAAATATCATTCTGTATGAATATAAACCATAGTCAGTACTGAAAAAGCAAATAAACAATTTTAACTTGATAATCATAGCTTAAAAATTAGAAGGGATTTTAGATATCATGTAGACCAACCTTTTCATATTTCTGTATCACCAGCAACATAAAAATGAAAAAGCCCAAAGGCTCACATATAGTTAGGAGTTCAGCCATGAAGGCAGTCTATATATTTTGGCCCCTAGTGTAGGGTGCTATCAAGCACACCACTCAACCTCTAAAAAACGAAATGCCCTTCACATATTTGGTGCAGGCACAGTTGTGAGGTTGCCAAGGATGGGTCCAGGACATCATCCATCTAGAGTCTTCCCCCATATAGAACACCCAAGAGCTTGTCGTAGTCATTATGTGAACACCAATGCCAGATTCTGTCTGGCTGGCCTTGAGAATGGTGTTCACTGTGGGTGGGTCTACATTGTTAGAAGGGGGAGCAGGAGTTGACAGTTACAAAGCATATTTTTAAAGTATTTTTCATAGAAAATGTATATTATGGCTCTCACTGTGTACATAATCCTATATTTTTGACTTGCTTAAATATTGCTGGTTCTGAATAATGGTCCTGTCTCTATTTGTAAGTAAAAGTGGCATATGATGCCCCCCTAAACACATTTTTCTTTTCCAGACACTTTTCATATTTGTTATTGATTTGTAAGGAGGGGGGTGTCCTTTGGCTACAGGTAAAATTGGAGAATGAAGAAAAATTTCAGTTCTGGATTTGCTGTGAAGTTAGAGCTCCCTCCAGTGCTCTACCTGGCTGACTGAACTTAAAAACACACTCCCTTTCCAACTGTTCTTCGATGCATACAAATAAATCTATCTTTAGCCTTTTCAATGCAGATTTTCTCTCTTCTAAAAATTAAACTCAGCCAGTAAATATATGCATATTGATTTCTCCTAAAATCTTGTTAAATATCCATATTCATTTATCCTCCAATAGAATATTCAGAGGGTAGAATCAATAAAATAAGACATGGTCAAGGAATTTTCATTTTGGCAGAGACTGTGTCCATGTATTGTCATTACATATAAACTTTTATGACTCTGCAGGTGAGAGTTAACTTTCACAGTTATTAGCAAACAAAGAAACTGGATAGGGTAAGTGCCTACCATTCACACTGGAATTGTTATTTATATTTCAGAGGCTTTTTAAATGAACCGAAATAACTTTTTAGATTTATCACAGCCACCTCTAGTATTCCTCCTATAAACCACCTTCAATTTACTGGCTTCTACAAGCCAAGCATGACACTGCCCATATCAGTGATGCCATATAACTGGATCAACCACAGGTAGTACCTAAAGGGATACATGAATAATTCATGAAACTAACCAAAGGGCCAAGCAGATATTAAATCACTTTTGACTATGAGAAAACTAGTTATTATTTTTGTGATTTATTTGGTTACTTATTTATTTAATTCCTCTGAACACCACATAAGGTACTCTTTTGTTCAGTATCACGGAATCACAGCCAAGGTAATTGGTGAGATGCTCTCTCAACCACATGTTTGCTTACTTCCTCTCCTCCTCCCTCCCTCCTTTCATTCCTTCCTCCTCTTATCTCTCCTATTTTATATTTCTCTTCCTTTCCTTTCTCCCTCCCTAAAAGTTTCACTAAGGCTCATAGCTTTAAAACTGGTAAGTACATTAAAAATAATCTAACACAATCCTCTCCGATTTTTCAGAAGAAAAATTGAAGATTGAGAATCTTGGCCCTTCACACCAGTTTCCTCTTCCTCTTTTCTTTGCGGCAAGGTCTTAAACTCCCATTAAGATCAGTAAAAACCCTGGGCATTTCTGATACAGCTGACTCCTGGTTCACCCCAGTCCACTATCTAAGGTTTGGATTAACAATGCTCAACGATATGCACGCAACAATGTAAACAGAGATGGTAGAAATAGTTTTCTGTATAAAGAAATTTCAGAAAAATTAAGAATCTGGGGGAAATTACACAAGCACACAATATTTCAAAACTATGAAATCTGGTATTTTAGGTTTTCTTCTCTTCAACAATGTCTTCTTGCCCCTTTAACCAAACCTAAACAGGAAAACTTAATTTGACATCGCTTTTCTTGACAATGATGTTAATAACATTGCATTTTATTTCTCTAGCACATTATAGCTTACAAATTTTGTTTTGTTTTGTTTTGCCTTGTTTTTACCTAGTGTTCTACTCCAGGTAACCAGAACATCATCTCTTTGAATCTCACAGACTAGCACTGCATATAGCAAAATGTAAGGTAGCAACAGAGATCTCAGGGTGACCCTTTGTATTTCACGCTGAGCTCTATATTCACTAAAATGTTTATGCAGTGTAGAGGAGCTATCAAATTTAGTCCTTGAAAAAAAGGTTATCAAGGTGTAGTCAGTTAAAGCAAATTGTCTAGCCAAGAAAAATTGCTGCAGCCTCTCCAACAAGCACAGGTGTTATGTCACCATTGCCCATTGCCTAAGAGTCCAGTAGGAGGAATAAATCTAAGGATAGTTGCCGGGTGTATAACATGAGTTGCAGAGTTCCCGTTAAAGGAGTCCACCTATGTGGGTCAAGATGTAAGGTGAGGTTTCAGGAACATCCAGGCATCTTGCTAACCTGGATAGTTTGGCCAGATGTAAGCTATTTTAGTAAGAAAGTAATTGAAACAGCAAGAAGAAAGTTCGCTCTGTAGAGAAACAAAGCAATCCCAGTTACCCATACATTTCAAAGAGTTTCCCTAAGCAATAGAATTGCTTCTAAGACAGAGGCAAATCAAGCCTCTTACCCGGATGCAGTGGATCTCAGATTTCAGTAAGCATGCAAATCACTTGAAAAGCTTATTAAAGTGCAGATTCCAGGACTGCCTCCTGCAATCCTCTTTCAGTAAGATTTCTGCTAAGTACACTGAAGTTACCTTTCTTTTAATCAGGAATTTGAGGTGATTCTGATGGGTACTAAGATTTGAGAAACAATATGCAAACAAGGTCAGTAAAATACGTATACAATCCAGGAAGAGAGTTGATGACCACTGTTACTTTTAATCACTTCCTTTGCTATAGGAAGAGAATTGAAGCACTCCATTCCTGCCTCTGCACAAGAGAATCTCCTTAGCTTTCTGAGCCAGCATCAATGGTCTCATCTTTTAACATTTGCTTTGCAGAAAACACAAGGTTACAGGAAAGATTTTTAAAATAACTGTATGTAAAAAAAAATGTCTCAAAGCATAAAAACCGAAGTGTTTATTTTACTAAAGAACAAAATGTTAAGGAAAATTTCTGGCATACTTACAATGTACAGATACATACTTCAATCAGAACTACAATGTCTTCTCTCCTCTACTTGATTACTGAAAATGACTTAAGTAAATTCCTCTAAAAGAGTAACCCTATTGTGGGGGTGGGGGGACCTGGGTAGCTCAGTTGGTTAAGGGACCAACTCTTGGTCTCAGCTCAGGTCATGATCTCATGGTTCATGAGATCAAGCCCCGAGTGGGATTCTGCTTGGGGTTCTTTTGCCTCTCTCTCTCTGCTTTTCCCCCTCTTGCACTCTCTTTCTCTCTTTCTCTCTCAAAATAAATAAATAAACCTCAAAAAAGAAAAAAAAAGAGTAGTCCTATGGTATAAATTCTTTGAAGACGTATAAAAGTTAAAAATAACATCAATTAAAAAATAATTTTTTGATTTTAGATTTAGCCCTGCAAAACTGAACTTAGTCCATCAGTGTGAGAAAGTAATACTGCTAAATTTACCTCAATTTTTCTAAGTGATTTCGGTTAACTTGAAAATTGAGGGAGGGAGCCAATCCATAAGAGACTCTTAAAAAACAGAATAAACTGAGGGTTGATGGGGAGTGGGAAGGAGGGGAAAGTGGGTGATGGGCATTGAGGAGGGCACCTGTTGGGATGAGCACTGGGTGTTGTATGGAAACCAATTTGACAGTAAATTTCATATTTAAAAAAGACGGAAAAGAAAATTGAGTCCATGTTGTTCATCAAGATAAGCCAAAATAAGAGCAGAAACATGGCATAAGTAAAGATGAGAGAGCTTTGGACTGGGACTAAAAAATGCAAATATGGACTAAATCAAAGTTTTGAGTTATCTTAATACCTCGATCCCGTCATCCATAAAATGGGGATTAATAATGTTTTCCTCCCCTCGAGGGTTGTTTAAAAGGAATAATTAACAAAGTAAATGGCTGTAAATTATTTTGTAGGCCTGCTGTGTTGCTGCCAAATAGGAAAATTTTGATTTAGAAGCTGGAATCTTTAGTCGCTCCAAAATATTACAAAGCAAGTCACATTTCATGGCTAATTTAAAACATCAGGGGTTCACACAAGTTGCTTATAATGATATTTTCCAATTCCCATGTTATTTGATGATTTATACAGCTCCAACTTCTACGGTTGAATCCAGCCATTCCTATCTGGTTATGATGCTCTTTTATCAATACTACCAGCTCACATAACTGTCTATATCTTTGGGGGATTAAGCACTATTTTTTATCTGGACCTGGAAAGAGTAAACTCAGAGATGATAAGAAATTTCTGGTTGCAAGTCCAATGTGCCAATGTGTTATTTCTTTAGATCAGAAAAAAAGAGCTGTTATATACAGGTTTAGGAAGACTTTTTAAAGCACTGATAAAATCTTTGTGTGTCAAATGGAATGGCACTGAAATTATTTTAATACCTTAAAGCTCTTATGAGTTGAACTAAACTTTCAGTAAAATAATCTGAATTTCCTTCTGGATTTTTCACCTTCAAAAGACAAAAACCAACCCAAGCAAAATAAAATGACAAAAAAACAGATTGCATCAAATCTTCAAATCACAATATTAAGGTTAAACAATATTTGTACATTTAAAAGGAACCAGAAGAATTCAGAAACTGCATGGAGGTGGTATAAAAGATATCCAGTGTTTGCCAAAAGTAATTTATAGTAAGAATTGGCTAGGGTTTTAGATAAAAATACAAATTCCCAGACTCGACTGTAGTCGTTTTGAATGAGAATCTTGAGAAGAAAGCCCTGGAAATCTGAATTTTTAGCAAGTATCTAAAAATCTTGCTACATAAGTTATTGTTGGTTGCACCAACAGCATCAGCATCACCTAGAAACTTGTTAGAAATGCAGAATATCAGCCTCCACTCCAGACCTACTAAATCAAGGTCTGTAATTTAACAAGATCCCCAAGGTATTTGCATATACATATACGTGTGAGAAGCACTGCCCCAGATGATTCTTATATTCTAACAAGTTTGGGAAACAAGTTTAATGGAGTGGGTGGATGATTTAGGTTTGGGTCAAGCCCTGGGTCTGCCACTAAACAACTCTGAGCTTCCCCCTATGGATGCTTGGGAGTAAAAAAAAGAGGTTGAGTGTGAGTCTGGCATCATTGAACATATGATCATTTTAACTATGATGAGCCATCCAAGGCCAGGAGTTCCCAGAAATTCTTCTTTTGAGAAAAGAGAGAGGAAAGACTAACTAGACAAGAATTGTTACCAAACAGTTGTTGAGGACATACTATGTGGTAGGCAGGTGCCAGGCAATTAGAAAACTGCTAGCCTGTATAGAACAAAGTGTACACAGGCATGCGTGTAAACCTGATGAAATCTGAATGAGGTCAGTGGACTGAACCAATATCAATTTCCTGGTTGTGATATTGTGCTAGTGATGCAAGGTGTTACCATCTGGGAGAAACTGAGTAAAAGGTCTATAGGGTCACTCTGCATTATTTCCTATAACTGCATATGAACCTACAGTTATTTTCAAAAGTTAGGGGAAAACAAAACAAAATTCCAAGCCCAACAAGGACCCTCATTTTGCGTTTGAGATATCTAAGGCTCGGGAAGTATTAGTAACTTTCCCAAATGTCCTTACTAATAAAATAGAGATTTTTGAATGATTTTTATGGTGGATGGTGTAGCAAAGAAGAAATTCACAGGCTGGACTGCTTCTCTGTGTCTTATATATTATACTGTGAAGTTAAAATGTCATTGCTTATATATCATATTCATTAATTCAGGTACTATTGAATCTAGGTACCATTTGATTCAGCATAAATTGAAGCAGGCAGAAAAGAAAGAAATAAATGTCTCTATTATAAACACTGTTAGATCTACTATCAGGGAACAGGAAACCAAATGTTTTAAAAGAAAAAAAATTAACTGATTGTTAAATGTTGACCTCTTTCTTTCTTTTACATCTTAAAGTAGAAATATTTTGTTTCTTAAGAGGAGCAAGCACTATATACTTACACCAAACTGTAAATCAAAGTCAACAGAAAACCGTTTCATCTTGGACGCACCATTGGTTTAATGTTATTTTTAAAAGTATTTCCAATGAAACTTGTTTACTTTAGAGAAAAGAGAGAGAAAGGCAGGAAGGAAAGAAGGAAGGAGGGACAAAAGGAAAGGAGGACAAGAGGAAAGAAAGAAGGAAAATGATGCTAATAACAGAAATGAATCATATAACGGCTAAATAATAAACTGGACCCTCCCCCTTTTTTTAATGAGCACACAACAAAATTAATAAATCCATAAAGTAAACAGAGTTTTGCTTTAAATGCTCCCCCTCAGAATGAGGATACACATTCTTTACCTATTGAATTGGAAAATATATAGTTAAAAATTGTAAATTCTGCTAAAGATGTGGCAGGATAAACCTATCTCATACTTACTAGTAGAAATGGAATTGGCATAGCCTTTCTGGAATACATCAGGTGGTATGCCTCCAAAAGTCCAAAGACTTCTATGCCAGGACATTCATCATGTCATCCAATAGCCCAAAATTAGAAATAATATTAATGTCCACAATTATACATTAAATTATAAAACATCATAATAGAATGAAAAGCCATTTACATAATATATTTGAGTAATATTTATTGTCCTGGAAAGTGATCATTATGTCACAAAGAAATATTTTAAAATACTAAGAATGGGCTATTTCTGGAAGGTGAGTTGTTATTTTCTTTAACAATTGATTTTCTAGATTTCTTTCAATAAACACATTTTAATTTAAAAATGCAGAATGGGTGGTTCTAAGGTTTTTATTGGAAGAGAAAGGGAATCTTTCTGGAAAGCTGCCTGTCTCTGAGATTTCCATTTTCCCCACTAAGTTAGGTAATTATGGGCAGATAAGGAAAATAAAGAAGGTAAAGAAAAGTTTAAAGATTGGAAAAAGGGCTGGAGGTGTGTCCCAGCCAGGATTTCTCAAAGGTGATGATGTAAGGGCAGTACAGAAACCAGGACTGTCAGCCATGTGGTTCTGCCTGCCCAGCCCCTTTGTGATCACCTTTGGTTAAGAGTAGAAAGATGAGGTATTTCCCATTCATCATTGGATTCATCCATTTCCATGTTTTCTGTGTTTTCTCTTCCCTAAGTTTCCTATTAGAAGTTTGTATGTAAAAGGTCTACCTTGCTTGGCCTTGGTTCCCCATCTTGGTCAGGCTAGATGAAGAGCAGAATTATACCTGTGGGAGGCCAATGAGATAATGACAGTTGACATCCTGCATGGGACCAGGAAAGGGCACTTAATGAGAGGGGACGCGGAAGAGTCTGGCTAGCTGCAACTGCAGATACAACTCCCTTCTCCTTTTGGACTTGGTTTCTATTTTACACACAAAATAAGCTAGACTCTGGTAGTAATTTATAATGTCATACTAATACTGAAACAAGTGTGTCTTTAAATATGAAATCAAAGGAGTTCTTGAACAGAAATGGATATTTAAGCACTGAAATTCTATTCACTTATTACATTTTTATAAGGCAAGTGTTTGGAGTCTGTGTATGTGTGTGAATATATGTGTGGGGGGTATCTGTGTGTGCTCAACGGTGAGATTTCTTCCCTCCAAATAAGCATAAAACAGAGAGGGCTCTAACTCTAATAAAAATGTGAACCTCTCCTTGAACATAAAAATCCTTTGTTAGCAAACAGACCAGTCAGCTCAAAGAGAAGAAAAGGACAAATATAGGGAGTTGCTTAAAATTTAGCCAAACCAAGGATAACAGTCAGGGCTCCTGCCTTCCTCCACCGTGTCAAAAGGCAATGTCGGACACTGTTCTTGCTCTGAGTCCTGCAGGGAATTTCCACATACTATATGTGAACACAGGAAATAATTAACAGCTGCTGAATAAAACCCAAAAGCAGAATTCTACCTTAGGGTAGTGAAGAACTTGGTAGGGGAGAGGTTAAAAGCTAGGAAAGGGAGACATCTCATAGTCCTAATTGCTATTATTTCTGTACAAATAGTTTACAGAAGGTGTTCTATTTTTATTTCTGGTGAAAAAAAATCAAGATGAAAATAAAGCCAAGTCATGTAACAGTAGTCAAATTTTATCTCAAAGCATTCAATATTTTTGAAAAAATTAGCCCATAGAGGTGAAACAAATTATTTACTGGATCAAACAAGATACTAGATATGTAATAAATGGAATTTTGTAAATTAACAAAAGTCTGAAAGTCTCTCCTTCTAGCTGCCACATAGATTTTCTATCTTTATACTTTAAAATATACATCATCATATAAAGCTTACATAGATTTGATATACAAGTGGCCTCCCTTTGTTATGCATGCCAACAGCTGCATATTTCTATACTTACATAGTCTTAAAGTTTATGTGGAAGAACACGCTTAGTTGCAGCTATTACTTTGGTAAAAAGCCTCTACATTTTACTGTTAAGACAAGCTGGCTGTTGCTTCTTAGGAAAGGATTTCTTCAGCATGAAAATATACCTTATTTCCTCCTTGATTTAGCAGCACAATCACCCATCGAGTCCTTAAGTCCACATTCAAAATCAATAATGCTGATCTTGGGTGACCATATAATGTATTGGACAAACTGGAACACTTTTGAGAGTAAATGGAACCACTAAATAGACAGGCCAACCTGGAGGCCGGGGTCACCCTAGTCCTGTCCAAAACTGAATAGCTGCTTTTTGGTGCATTTGTCATATCGCAATCACTGCTAGAACAGAATAAGATACAATTTATTTTTCCAACAATGTAAAAAAAAGAAAAGAAAGAAAGAAAGCCCAAAAATACAGAAAGGCAGAATGACAGTAATATAAATGATTGTAAGGTGATGGCAGGAAAATTATAAATTCCTACCCACTCTCTCTGGGTTTGCTCCTTTCTGGCCTAGAGACCCTTTCTGCCTGTACTTTCTGCCCCTGTCATGCTCCTGCCAGGCTGCAGGTTGCACACAATAGAGCATTAAGCAAGTTACAATACCAGCAAAGACCTTACTAGGTGATTATTTCAAGGAAAAACTGGATGCAAAATCTGTCACAGAGCCACTGTGGAGAACATGATTCACCGAGAAAAAATGAAAATTTGTCTTTACATCTGTTTGCAGTTTCAGTGCTGGAGAAACCAAATCTCAGAATATTTTATCATTCTTCCCTTCATTCCCCTTGATATCTACTATACCTCTATCTATACACACTCTTGAGTGTCTTGAAGCAGTGAATTCCTGCACTTATTCTTCCCCTTTGCCACTCTTAGAAGACTCAACCTCTAAAACTTGCTGATTCATATTTACATTCTCAAAAGGTACAAAGTAAAAAGAAACAAGTTCATTCTGTGCTCTTTTTCCATTTTGATATCTGATTTTTTCATGGGCATTATATATATATATCCAGAGACATCAATCTGGGTGATTTGCAGAAAGATAAATTAAATCCGGAGAAAAGACGCTACCGTTTAGTCTAAACTTGCCACATTTCTGGTAATGGAGGGGGAAAATAAATACGTTTCTATTTCAAGAGCAAAATAAAGGAGTAAGATGAGAAAGGGAATTAGAATCACATTCTGTATATGGCCCTCCATTTGTCACCAAGTAGCTCTTAAAAACATGTTGCTCTAACCTAAAACATTACTTTTTTTTAAGTGTAAAATTTCATCTAAGTATGGCATACACAAATATACTGCTCAATGAATTTTCACAAATGAACACACCTGTGTAACCAATTCATAGATCAAGAAATAGGACAATAATAATAAGCTATCTCCATGACCCCGCCTAATCAGTACACTTGTTACCCAAAGGTAACAATTACTCTAACTTCATCACCATTGATTAGTATTTCCTGCTTCAGGACTTCACTATGTGATATGAACTCTTTTTTGCATCTGGTTCCTTTTAGTTAATATTAGGTTTTTGAAACTTATCCATGTTGTTTCATTAAGCAATAATCATTCATTCTCACTGATGATTGGTTTTTCCTTATATGATTATATCACAATTTATCCATTCTACTGGTGATAGACATTTAGGTTGTTTTCAGTTGGGGGCTATGAAAAATAATCCTGCTACAAATCTTCTTGAATAAGTCTTTTGGTGTCTATAAACACACATTTCTGTTGGGTATAACAATGGAATTGTTGGTTAAATGGCATTTAGATTCTCCCAAGCAATTTTTCAAATAAGTTTTATTATTTTAGTGCATAAGAGTTCCCCTTGCTCTAAATTGTCATCAAAATTAGTACTGTCCAGCTTTTAAATTTCAACCATTATGGTGGGTGTGTAGTACTATCTTATTTTGGTTTTACTTTGAGTTCTCTTGATTACTAATGAGACTGAAGTATCTTTCCATATGTTTATGACAGTTTGAATATTCTCTTTGTGAAATGTTGTTCAACTTTTTGTCCAGTTTTCTACTTGGTTGTCTTTCATTTTCTTATTGATCTGTAAGAATTCTTTGCATATTCTAAATCACATACATATATGATTAGTTCTTTGTGCTTTTGAAATGCTATCGTTAGGGGTGCCTTGGTGGCTCAGTCAGTTGAGCGTCTGACTTCAGCTCAGGTCATGATCTTGAGGGTTCGTGAGTTCGAGCCCTGCGTCGGGTTCTGTGCTGACAGCTCAGAGCCTGGAGCCTGCTTCAGATTCTGTGTCTCCCTCTCTCTCTACCCCTTGCCTGCTCACATTCTGTCTCTCTCTCTGTTGAAAATAAACGGTAAAAAAAAATTTTTTTAATAAAAAAAGAAATGCTATTGTTATAAAATATTCTTTAAAAACTTTTAGAAGTCTTATTGTTTTTATTTTATATTTTACTAGAATTTGACTGTATCTGTTATGTGAGGTAAAGAGTAAATATCCATTTATTTCATATAGATATCCAACTTATTGAATTTATCAATTTCTAGAAAAACTCATACTTTTCTCCCTACATTCAGTGTCACCTTTGTCATAAAATAAATTACTATATGGGCACCTGGGTGGCTCAGTCAGTTAGGTGTCCGACTCTTGATTTCAGCTCGGGTCATGATCTCAAGGTTTATGAGTTCAAATCCTGCATCAGGCTCGGCACCGACAGTGCAGAGCCTGCTTGGGATTCTCTCTCTGCCCCTCCTGCACTCTCCTACATGCTCTCTTTCTCTCTCAAAATAAATAAATAAACTTTAAAATAAAATAAAACAACTACATGTATGTAGCTCAATCTTTAATCTATGAATATAAGACTTTTTTCTTGTTTTGATATTTATGCATCACAAAGTTTGTATACGTTTTATGTTTTTATAAGTCAATGCAAAATATTTTCTCATTCTCTTGTGGCTTTTTACTCATAGTTTTATTCTTCTTAAAATAAAAGTGTGCTGCTTGCTCCCCCAAATTTAGAAACATTTGTAGTTATTTTGTAATTGATTCTCAGCTTTAATTCTAATAAGATCAAAGGAAATACTCTCTATGATTTTTTTAGCTTAAAATGTATTGAAACTTTCTTAATAGCTCAGCATTAATCTGATACTAATTTAGTTATAACTTTTTGTTGGTGTCTACGTGCTATCATTTTTCCTAACACTTGATTTTCAACATTTCTGTTTCAATATTTCCTTTTATTTAAGGTATATTTCTGTCAAATAGCTTATAGATGTGTTTTGTTTTTCATCCAATCTAACAACAATTTTTCTTTTAAAGGGAAAATTTATATTGTTTACATTTAATGCAGGAACTTCTATACTTAGATTTAAATATATCATCTTACTCTTTATTTCTAGTTTTCTCACATATTCTTTTCTATTCACACCTTCCTTTCTTTCTTGCAACAATGCATAACAGGCCGTACATTCTTTCACTTATAAGGATAACATTAGAGATCCTCAATTTATTAGAATTGAACATAAATTAGAACTTTATCACTTTCCAGATAATGGTATGTCCTTAAAACACTTTATTTTCTTATCTCCTACCTTTTGTGTTATTATTGTACAAACTTTAATTCTACATATGATTAAATACCTTGAGACATTATTTGTATCATTGTTTTCACTTAGGTTTACTCACATATCCACCTCTTCCATTTTTCTTTCATTTTTCCCTATTTTTTGTCTTCTGTTGTTTTTCTTCTGCCTAACGGGATTTATTTCAATTCAGGTCTGCTGGCAATAAATTCTCTAGTTTTTGCTTGAATAAAAATAACTTTATCATTTAAAGGATATTTTTACTTTGTTCATAAATCTAAATTGGCAGATAATTTTCTTCTCTACATGTTAAACATGTCATTTCATTTTCTTTTTACTTCTATTGTTTCTATTAAAAATTCAGTTCTGCTTAGCTTTTTAGCACTTATCTTCTTGGCTTCTGTGCAGTTTTAGGACTCAACAAATACCCCAAAGGAAAAATTGCTGTAGACTGTGGACTTGCTTCTTTGCACCTCTCTTCTGTCTATAACCTTGGGTTCTCAAATCTTAGGTGTTTTGGCACTCTCAAGCTCCAATTTTTGTCTACTTAGTCTCATAAGATTGTTTTAAACTCTACTGGCTTCTCAGTTTCCTCAGCTGACCTGTCCTTGGCTTCTGAGTCTCTCACTATGTGCTTCTTAGCAGTCAGTACTGGCTGTATATATGTATACAGTATATATATATATATATATATATATATGTATATATATATGTATATATATATATATACACACATATATATACACACACTGTATATACTGTATATATATACAGTATACACACACACACACACACACACACGTTTCTGTTCTCACCAGAAGCGCTGGTCTTTAGCCAGTCATTCCATAGATCTGGAAGCAAAAGTCAAAATGTTGTTTCTTAAAATTTCGTCAAAGCCACCTTCCTATTTCATAATGGCCTTTTCAAGTAGGTTATGGTAGATTTTAGTATTAACAATCATTAGCTTTCCCTTCTAGCAGCAGCAAAATATATCCCTGTATTCATTGGCATGAGCCTGGCCATGTAATTTTTCAATTAGAACTCTGAAGGGGCAGTTTGTGGATTACCAAGCCTGTTTTCCCTCTACTTGAGACCAACAGTGTTCTAGACAGAGGCTGTCCTTTCATTATGGATGGCCACAGCTCACTGGACATTGACACAGAGAATTTATTATTATTAGGGCCTAAAATTGGGGGTTGCTTTTACTGCAGTGTAACCTAGCCTACCCTGACGGATACACAGGTACACAAAGGAAATTGGTGCATATAATTAACATGTCTCCCTCAGGATGCATCACTATAGTAAGAAGAGTTCCCCTTTGGTTCAAAGATTGCCTTAAAAGAAGAAAGTTGATCACTAAGAGCCAACTTCTCATTTCTGTACCCAGAAGAGTCTTTTCTTCAGATTTTCAAAGGCAAAGAAGACAGAATAGATCCCAATGTGTTTTTTACTTTGACCTTTCCCTAAAATATTCCATTATTAGAATTCAAGCTATTATGTAAATTCAATCATTGAAGAATTAGGTTCTTTTATCAGAAAAAGTCATTCAAAAGATTTCTAAGCTTTATGTCATGTCCAATGGTAATAAAAACCTTTTCCCTGACCTATTTATTTCATATAGTTTCTAAAAGGCTTAAATGAGGAAAATACTTTGAAGTAGATGAACGCTTCATACAAATACAAGGTAGTAAATATATAGATAGATAGATACTGTATATATGTTTTTATTTGCTATATATACTATAAATATGCTGTAGATACCTTAATTCTCTGTGTGTGTATGTATGTGTATGTGTGTGTATGTATATATATATATATATCTTTTTATTCACGATAAGATTAACCCCAATAGAATATTTCATTTTCTAAAATGTATTGATTCAAGTAATATTTGAGCTTTAACAAAATGAATTCAAACTATTAGAATTCAAACTTGTTAACCAAACAGCTTTATCCTGTGTTACCCCAAAAGAGCAGTATTCTCTCCTTGGCAATTGATGGGAGTCGCAAAGTTGAAAATTTAAAACCTATTTGATCACATAGCTGGCAGTATCTTAGTTGTAGTCCTGCTGTCTCATATGGAAACCAGATTTTGCCCCAAAATGAAGTTCTGATATGGTGGTAGATTTTATAACCCTGAGAAAGTGTCTTCTCATTACAATAAAACTGCAACAGAACTC
Source organism: Panthera tigris (assembly GCF_018350195.1). Lineage (NCBI taxonomy): Eukaryota > Metazoa > Chordata > Mammalia > Carnivora > Felidae > Panthera > Panthera tigris. The sequence goes on along the minus strand of NC_056661.1, from coordinate 126,911,314 downwards.
ATATCACAGAAAGTAGGAAGGAAGCAAATTCTACCATGTGTGATGTGGTATAATGTGAATGAGACTGCAGTTGAAATTAAAAGTACTTTACCTAGTGGCTTTGAAAATACTTGTTTGTTTTTTAACTTTGAAATGACCTGTTAAATCGATCTGTGAAGGTCATGGATGCCCTTGGAAAGTGGTGCTTAAATTATTTTCAGTAGCAGAAAGTCCTGGTTGAATTAGTACAGACCCCATGGAGACTTCTGAAGCTGTTGATAAATCATGTTTAAGAGCTTTTCAGCTCAAAGCTCAGCTGTAAACTCAGGCAAAGCCATGAACAAATTTGCAGGTGGCAATGCCCCATAACTATTCCCTCCTAATCCAAAGTGATCCCTTCTGAGCCACTTCAGCATCAGGCACCCCATTCATCAAATTAGAATGAATCATGCATATCTTTACTCATATTCAGATCTCAGATCCAGACCAGGTAAAGAGCAGGTAGAGTACACAACTGATTCACGAGTTAAAAAGAGAAGGGTAACTGTGCATCAAAAATGAACATGCAGGGCTTCAATGTGAGCCCAATCTTACAAATGTTCAACAAGGGCACAATGACAGTTTCTCCTTTTATATGGATACCCTGCTACTAAAATATATATGGAATTCTCATCAGTTTCACTAAGCTATAATACCCCAAAAAAATATTACTTTATCTTTAACCTATTTCTTATATCAAACTCTTTAACTTTCCTCAATATATTTTTTCTCCAAATGTTGAAAAAAAGGGTAAGGAAAAAGCTTGTGTCAATAAACAAATATAACTTTAATACATTCTGTGTTATCCCGTCATATTTTGGGACTAATTCTAATTTAGGAGAATAGTAGGGCACAAGGCAATAAGGTACGTGGAGGTTGATTTCTTGAAGCAAACTTCATTGAGTTAGTTTTTGAGTTCTATAGATGAATAATGTAGATTGTAAGCTTATGGAAAACACTGATAATATCTTTGTATTTTCAGGCTTATTACAGGGTCTCCAAACTGAATTCAATCCCATAAGCTTCTTCTTTTGCATTACATATTACAATATTACAAAACTGTATGCATCTGATAATGGAATATTAAGGAAAAGTAATAATGGCTTTAAATAAATTTTACTTGTATGGGAAAATGTTATGATAGCTAAGTGAAAAGCAGGATATCAAACTGCACTTAAATCATGAACAAAAATGTAAAATATGAACATACATAATATATGTGCATGAAAAAATACTAGACAGAAATAACCAAAATATTAACTAAAATATTAACAAATGTTCACTACAAGGGTGGAACATGAATACCCAAATTTTCCCGTTACATTTTATGCTAATTTTCATATTTTTGACAATGAATATGTTTTTATTTATAATAGAGAAAATTAACAAACATTAAAAGTAAAAATGACACAAAGTTAAGTCCTCTGGTGACTTTAACTAGGTTTAGGAAAATATTAAATATCTTCTTTACAGTCTCACGGAAACTTCCTCCCATTTTGTCCACTATACTCTAGTCTAATATTCTCCCTTCACAACAGTTTGTCAAGGGAGAATGATGAGAATTGTGCCCTCTAGGTGCATGAAATAAGTGGTACTTTTTCTGTAGAAAAAAGTAAATGCATAGTATGACCTATTAAAAGTCAACCTGCTTGGGGTACTTGGCTGGCTCAGTCAGAGCATACAACTCATGATCTTGGAGTCATCAGTTCAAGCCCCACATTTGGCATAAAGCTGACTTTAAAAAATAATAAAATGAAAATTACTTTATTTAAAAAAAGTCAGTCTGCTTAATATTTTCACCATTATTATTAAAAAGTTAGTGGTCCAAACGTATGGCCAACTCATCTTTGACAAAGCAGGAAAGAACATCCAATGGAAAAAAGACAGTCTTTTTAACAAATGGTGCTGGGAGAACTGGACAGCAACATGCAGAAGGTTGAAACTAGACCACTTTCTGGCACCATTCACAAAAATAAACTCAAAATGGATAAAGGACCTGAATGTGAGACAGGAAACCATCAAAACCCTAGAGGAGAAAGCAGGAAAGGACCTCTCTGACCTCAGCCGTAGCGATCTCTTACTCGACACATCCCCAAAGGCAAGGGAATTAAAAGCAAAAATGAATTACTGGGACCTTATGAAGATAAAAAGCTTCTGCACAGCAAAGGAAACAACCAACAAAACTAAAAGGCAACCAACGGAATGGGAAAAGATATTTGCAAATGACATATCGGACAAAGGGCTAGTATCCAAAATCTATAAAGAGCTCACCAAACTCCACACCCAAAAAACAAATAACCCAGTGAAGAAATGGGCAGAAAACATGAATAGACACTTCTCTAAAGAAGACATCCGGATGGCCAGCAGGCACATGAAAAGATGCTCAACGTCGCTCCTTATCAGGGAAATACAAATCAAAACCACCCTCAGATATCACCTCACGCCAGTCAGAGTGGCCAAAATGAACAAATCAGGAGACTATAGACGCTGGAGAGGATGTGGAGAAACGGGAACCCTCTTGCACTGTTGGTGGGAATGCAAACTGGTGCAGCCGCTCTGGAAAGCAGTGTGGAGGTTCCTCAGAAAATTAAAAATAGACCTACCCTATGACCCAGCAATAGCACTGCTAGGAATTTACCCAAGGGATACAGGAGTACTGATGCATAGGGGCACTTGTACCCCAATGTTTATAGCAGCACTCTCAACAATAGCCAAATTATGGAAAGAGCCTAAATGTCCATCAACTGATGAATGGATAAAGAAATTGTGGTTTATATACACAATGGAATACTATGTGGCAATGAGAAAGAATGAAATATGGCCTTTTGTAGCAATGTGGATGGAACTGGAGAGTGTGATGCTAAGTGAAATAAGCCATACAGAGAAAGACAGATACCGTATGGTTTCACCCTTATGTGGATCCTGAGAAACTTAACAGAAACCCACGGGGGAGGGGAAGGAAAAAAAAAAAAAGAGGTTAGAGTGGGAGAGAGCCAAAGCATAAGAGACTGTTAAAAACTGAGAACAAACTGAGGGTTGATGGGGGGTGGGAGGGAGGGGAGGGTGGGTGATGGGTATTGAGGAGGGCACCTTTTGGGATGAGCACTGGGTGTTGTATGGAAACCAATTTGACAATAAATTTCATATATTGGAAAAAAAAAAGTTAGTGGTCAAATACTCTTCTCTACAAACAAACAACAACTGCCTATACCCAGGACAAAACACTCACAACAGTATAGCCATTGGTGTATCACCAATGCTCTCTAGGTCCAATTCCATTAATTCCATTAATGCTCTCTAGATCTGCATTTATAATATTTAATACACATTCATTCATCAGAAATTCTCTTCTCCCACTTCCTCCACTGGAGAAATTTATCACAACCTTTAGACTCAATAGGTCTTCTATGAAAGCATTGCCAAAAATCCTGGCAAAGGTCTTCAGGTGTTTTTATGTATTACTTTTCCTCTTTCTACATACTTCTATTAAAGCTGTAAATACATCATGTTGTATTTACTAACCATATTTCATTTTCTTTTACCATGCCCTCTCTCCATTTTCATCCTCTTCATTGCCACTGTGCATTCTTCTCAAGTTGAAGCACCAGTATGGGACAAGGTCAACATCGGCACTAACAGTGAGGCTGATGTGATGGGGTGTAGAACTCTTTAAGACATATCAATGAAACAGAATGTAAAAGACCCATAAAAGGGCACATCTTATTTTACAAGAGTGGATGAACACCTTGTTAGGAAGCAATTTTTGAGGTTTTGACCTCAAAAGTAAATCACAAAAGTTGAACCTAAAGGGAATCATTTTTTTTTAATTTTTTAAAAAAAATTTTTAATGTTTATTCATTTTTGAGAGACAGAGAGAGACAGGGCATGAGTGGGGAAGGGGCAGAGAGAGGGAGACACAGAATCTGAAACAGGCTCCAGGCTCTGAGCTCTCAGCACAGAGCCTGATGCGGGGCTTAAACTCACGGACCGTGAGATCACGACCTGAGCTGATGTCGGATGCTTAACCGACTGAGCCACCCAGGCACCCCTAAATTTTTTAACACTTATTTATTATTGAGAGACAGAGAGACACAGAGCATGAGCAGGGGAGGGGTAGAGAGAGGGGGAGACACAGAAGCTGAAGTAGGCTCCAGGCTCTGAGCTGTCAGCACAGAGCCCGACATGGGGCTTGAACTCATGAACTGTGAGATCATGACCTGAGCCAAAGTCAGTTGCTTAACCAAATGAGCCACCCAGGCACCCTGTAAAGGGAATAATTTTGAGAAGAATTGCCTTCCCTAAGCTCTGCCAACTAGTTGCACATCCCTATGCCTTTAAAGAATATGAAGGAGGGAGCTAGATAGCACTAAACCATTTTGAATACCTAGGAAATTGATCTGAGGATTAACACAACAATCTACATAACTTGAGCCACAGAACTCGGCAGGCGCATGATGGGAGAGGTGAACTGGGGGAGAGAAAAGAGATGGAGGGTAGGGAGCTTTTTTTGAGAAGAGAGGAGAGAGAAAGAGAAAAAGAAAGGGGGAGAGTACGGTGCATTGAGATCATGCAAGAAAAGCACTCCCCCAAAAGTAGCTGGAGAGAAAGAGTGAAAACACTAGCAGGGAAATGAATAAGAAATATGTTCCCCAAAACTATTGATGGGAAGAAAGGAGAGGGTTTCAATACCACCAGGATTCTATAACAGTGGAGCACAGAGTCTGAAGTTTCAGAGATCAGTGCCTGGCGGTGCTCTGGTGAGGAAGTAGGGTGAATTCCAGGGAGCAAGCAGCGGGGCCTGAGGGGTCCATGTGCCACATGGGGAGAAGCGGTTCCCTTGCTTGGAGTGCATTTGGTAGAGGCCATACAGCCTCCCCACAGGCAAAGGTCCCAGCAGACCCTGGAGAGCAGCCACATTTGTTGGTATTGGGGCAAAGTTGCCAGAGTGTGATGAAATCTGGCACTGGCTATGTTGTGGTTTGCCATAATCTCTGAACCTCTGCTGCTGTGCCATCACACAAACATTTTCTGGGGCCAGCTGGCACCTGGCCATTGCTCAGTGAGACCCTCCCCCAGGGTGTGGGTGTGGGTCCAAACTGCAGGTGTCTCTGAAGCATGGGGTTTTGAAACACAAGTTATCTTACATGAAACTCTAGAGGAAGGTGCCACCTGGCAGGTGGAGAGCTTGGACATGGACAAGGTAAAGGCAGGGAGTGGACAGAGGCCTGAGACAAAGGAGGGGTGCTTCATCACAAGGCAGTGAGAGTGCAAAATTCCTGTGCCAGAGACTAGGGAGCTGAGTGAAACCATTTCCATCTCTCCCTGCACACATGCATGACTGCCACACTGATCCACCGCAGTAAGATAAGCAGGGCCACCTAGTGGAGAATGGAGCCATTAGACCAAGACCCGCCCAACTGCACCCTCCAAGCATATTCCCAAGAAGTCCAGCACAGGTCACTCCACCTGCTTGGTGTATGGATTACAAAAGGCTTCATAGTTTCAGTTCTAGGGGAAACTGGATGTAACTTCATTCAGGTTTCACTCTGTTTGAGAGTTCATTTATTTGTTCATTGTTTGCTTCTGTTTTTGCTTAAATTGTTTCCTTTTTTTTCTTTCTTGCTTTTTCCCCTCATTCTTGCATACAAAAAGAGAAAATTTAGTTTTTATTTTTTTTACTTTATTTTTTATTTTTTTATTCTATTTCATTTTATTTCATTTTATTCGATTTTATTATATACTTTTTTTTAGTTTTTAAATTTTTTATTACCTTTTTTCTTTTGTTTCCCTTTTTTCTCTAGTCTATCAAGCTTCTTTCAAGAAGCAGACCAAAACACACCTAGGATCTAGCTTCCTTTATTTGACTTTTTGTTTTGTTTTTAATTTTTAATTTTTAATTTTATTAACTTTTTTCTTCCTCCAAAATGACAAAATGTAGTAATTCCCCTCAAAAGAAAGAACAGGAAGAAATGACAGCAAGAGGCTTAATCAACACAGATATAAGCAAGATGTCTGAACTAGAATTTAGAACCACAAATATAAGAATACTAGTTGGGGTTGAAAAAAAGCATAGAATCCATTTCTGCAGAGATAAAAAATAAAATCTAGTCACGACGAAGTTAAAAATGCTATAACTGAGATGCAAACTCAAATAGATGCCATAATGGCAAGGATGGATGAAGGAGAGCAGTGAATCAGCAATTTAGAAGATAGAATTATAGAGAATACTGATGCAGAAAAAAAAAAGAGAAATAAAGACAAAAGATCATCATAGAAGACTTAGAGAACTCAGTCACTCATTAAAAAGAAATAACATCCAAATCAAAGGATTCCTAGAAGATGAAGAGAGAGAAAACGGGTCAGAAGGTTTATGTGAACAAATTATGGTTAGAAAATGTTATTAATCCAGGGAAGCACCCAGACATTAAAATCCAAAAACCACAGAGAACTCGCATTAGATTCAACAAAAAACAAGGCATATCATAGTCAAAATCACAAAATACACACAAAAGGAAAGAATTATGAAAGCAGCAAGGCCAAAAAGTCCTTAACCTATAAGGGAAGACAGATCTGGTTCACAGAAGACCTATCCCAAGAAATGTGGAAGGCCAGAAAGGAGTGGCAGGCTATATTCAATGTGCTGAATCAGAAAAATATGCAGCTGAGAATTCCTTATCCAGCAAGGAGGATATTCAAAAGGATATTCTATTCAAAATAGAAGGAGAGATAAAAAGTTTCCCAGACAAACAAAAATTAAAGGAGTTTGTGACCACTAAACCAGCCCTGAAAGAAATTTTAAGGGGGACTCTCTGAGGGGAGAAAAGATGAAACAAAACCCAAAAGATCAAAAGCAACAAAGACTAGAAAAGACCAGAGAATACCACCAGAAACTCCAATTCTACAAGCAACACAATGGCAATAAATTAATATCTCTCAATACTCACTCTAACTGTCAATGACTAAATGCTCCAATTAAAAGATATAGAATAACAGAAGGGATAAGAAAACAAGATCCATCCATCTATATGCTGTTTACAGGAGACCCATTTCAGACCTAAAGACACCTAAAGACACTTGCAGATTGAAAGTAAGGGGATGGAGAATGATCTATCATGCTAATGGTCATAAAAAAAAAAAAAGCTGGAGTAGCCATACTTATATCAGACAATCTAGATTTTAAAATAGAGACTATTACAAGAGATGAAGAAAAAGGACATTATAGTGTAATTAACTGGTTTGTCCACAAAGATCTAACACCTCTAAATATTTATGCCCCCAGTGTGGTGGTAACCAAATATATAAATCAACTAATCACAAACATAAAGAAACTCATTGAAAATAATACCATAATAGTATGGGACTTCAACATCCCACTGACAACAATGGACAGATAATTGAAGCAGAAAATCAACAAGGACATAATGGCTTTGATGGATTTAACAGATATATTCAGATCATTTCATCCTAAAGCAGCTGAATACACATTCTTCTCAAGTGCACATGGAGTATTGTCCAGAATAGATCATAACTGGGTCACAAATCACCTTTCAACAAGTACAAAAAATCGAGATTATACCTTGCATATTTTCAGACCACAATGCTAAGAAACTCAAAATCAACTGCAAGAAAAAATTTGGAAAGACCATGAATACTTGATTAAAGAACATCTTACTAAAGGATGAATGGGTTAACCAAGAAATTAAAGAGGAAATTAAAAAGTACATGGAAACCAGTGAAAATGAAAACAAGACAGCCCAAATCCCCTGGGATGCAGCAAACGAAGTCATAAGAGGGAAGGATATAGCAATCCAGTATATAGCAATCTCTCTATACTATATAGAGAGAAGGAAGAAACGTCTCAAATAGACAACCTAAACTTATACCTAAAAGAGCTGGAAAGAGAACAGAAAATAAAGCCCAAAATCAGTAGAAGAAGGGAAATAATAAAGATTGGAGCAGAAAACAATAATATCAAAATTAAAAAAAAAACAACAGTAGAACAGATCAATGAAATCAGGAGCTGGTTCTTTGAAAGAATTAACAAAATTGATAAACCCCTAGCCAGAGTGATCAAAAAAAAAAAAAAAAAAAAAGGAAAGGATCCAAATCAATAAAATCATGAATGAAAGAGGAGAGATTACAACCAACACCACAGAAATACAAACAATAATAAGACAATATTATGAGCAATTATATGTGAACAAATTGGACAATCTGGAAGAAATGGACAAATTCCTAGAAACATATAAACTGCCAAAACTGAAACAGAAAGAAATACAAAATTTGAACTGACCCATAGCCAGTAAAGAAATTGAATCAGTAATCAAAAATCTCCCAACAAACAAGAGTCCAGAACCAGATGGCTTTCCAGGGGAATTCTACCAAACATTTAAAGAGTGAATACCTATGATTTTGAAGCTGTTCCAAAAAATAGAAATGGAAGGAAAACTTCCACACTGATTCTGTGAGGCCAGCATTATCTTGATTCCAAAACCAGGTAAAGACCTCACCAAAAATGAGAACTATAGGGGCGCCTGGGTGGTGCCAATGGTTAAGCGTCTGACTTTGGCTCAGGTCATGATCTCATGGTTTGTGAGATCCTGGAGCCTCCTTCTGATTCTGTGTCTCCTCTCACTCTGCTCTCTCTTTCTCTCTCTCAAAAATAAATAAACATTAAAACACTTAAAAATAAATAAATAAAAAGAACTATGGACCAATTTCCCAGATGAACATGGATGCAAAAATTCTCAACAAGATACTAGCAAACCGGATCCAACAATACATTAAAAGAATTATTCACCATGATCAAGTGGGATTTATTCCTGTGATGCAGGGCTGGTTCAATATCCTCAAATCAATCAATGTGATACATCACATTAATAAAAGAAAGGATAAGAACCACATGATCCTCTCAACAGATGCTGTAAAAGCATTTGACAAAATACAGCATCCTTTCTTGATAAAAATCCTCAAGAAAGTAGAGAGAGAAGGATCATACCTCAAGATCATGAAGGCCTTATACAAAATCCTCTAATCACTAATGCCATCCTCAGTGGGGAAAAGCTGAGGGATTTCCCCCTAAGGTCAGGAACACCACAAAGATGTCCACTCTCACCATTGTTATTCAACATAGTATTGTAAGTCCTAGCCTCAGAAATCAGACAACACAAAGAAATAAAAGGCATCCAAATCAGCAAGGAGGAAGTCAGACTTTCACTCTTCGAAGACAACATGATACTCTATGAGGAAAACCCAAGAGATTCAACCAAAATTCTGCTAAAACTGATCCATGAATTCAGCAAAGTTGCAGGACATAAAATCAATGCACAGAAATCAGTTACATTTCTATACACCAATAATGAACCAGCAGAAAGAGAAATCAAGGAATCGATCCCATTTACAATTGCACCAAGACCATAAAATACCTAGGAATAAACCTAACCAAAGAGGTGAAAAATCTATATAGTGAAAACTATAGAAAGCTTATGAAAGAAATGGAAGAAGACGCAAAAAAATGGAAAAACAGTGCATGCTCACGGATTGAAAGAACAAGTATTGTTAAAATGCCAATACTACCCAAAAGCAATCTGCATATTCAATGCAATCCCTATCAAAATAAGGCCAGCATTCTTCACAAAGCTAGAACAAATAATCCTAAAATTTGTACAGAATGAGAAAACACCCTGAATAGACAAAGCAAGCCTGAAAAAGAAAACCGAAACTGGAGGCATCACAATTCCAGACTTCAGGCTGTATTACAAAACTGTAATCATCAAGACAGTATGGTACTGGCACAAGAACAGACACATAGATCAATGGACAGAATACAGAACCCAAAATGGACCACAAACGTATGGCCAACTAATTTTTGACAAAGCAGCAAAGAATATCCAGTGGAAAAAAGTCTCTTCAGCATATGGTGTTGGGAAAAGTGGATAGCAACATGCAGAAAATGCACTTTCTTAAACCATACACAAAAAATAAACTCAAAATGGATGAAAGACCTAACCATAACACAGGAAGCCATCAAAACCCTAAAGGAGAAAACAGGCAGCAACCTCTTTGACCTCAGCCACCTCAACATCTTACTTGACATGTCTCCAGAGGCAAGGGAAGCAAAAGCAAAAATAAACTCTTGGGAACTCATCAAGACAAAAAGCTTCTTCTGCACAGCAAAGGAAACAATCAGCAAAACCAAAAGGCAAACTATGGAATGGAAGAAGATATTTGCAAATGACATATCAGATAAAGGGTTAGTATCCGAAATCTATAAAGAACTTACCAAATTCAACACCCAAAAAACAAATAATCCAGTGAAGAAATGACCAAAAGACATGAATAGACACTTCTCCAAAGAAGACATCCAGATGGCCAACAGACACATGAAAAAATGCTCAACATCACTCATCATCAGGGAAATACAAATCAAAACCACAATGAGATATCACCGCACACCAGTTAGAATGTCTAAAATTAACAACTCAGGCAACAACACATGTTGGCAAGGATGCAGAGAAAGGGGAACCCTTTTGCACTGCTGGTGGGAATGCAAACTGATGCGGCCACTCTGGACAACAGTATGGAGGTTCTTCAGAAATTAAAAATAGAACTACCTTATGACCCAGCAACTGCACTACTATTTATCCAAAGTATACACAAGTGCTGATCCAAAGGGGCACATGCACCCCAATGTTTATAGCAGCACTATTGACAATAGCCAAAGTAGGGAAAGAGCCCAAATGTCCATCAAATGATAAATGGATAAAGAAAATGTGGTATATATACACAACGGAATATTACTCAGTGATCCAAAAGAATGCAATCTTGCCATTTGCAACAACATGGATGGAACCAGAGTGCATTATGCCAAGCAAAATAAGTCAGTTAGAGAAAGACAAATATATGATTTCACTCATATGTGGAATTTAAGATACAAAACAGATGAACATTAATGTTTGTTTATTTTTGACAGAGAGAGAGGCAGAGAATGAACAGGGGAGGGTCAGAGAGAAGAGGGAGACACAGAATCTGAAGCAGGCTCCAGGCTCTGAGCTGTCAGCACAGAGTCTGACGCGGGGCTTGAACTCACAGACCGCGAGATCATGACCTGAGCCGAAGTCGGACGCTTAACCGACTGAGCCACCCAGGCGCCCCAATAAGAGACTCTTAAATACAGAGAAAAAACTGAGGGCTGCCAGTAGGTGTTGAGTGGGAGGAAGGGCTAAAGGGGTAAGGGGTATTAAGGAGGGCACTTGTTGGGATGAGCCCTGGGGGTTATATGTATGTGATGAATCACTAAGTTCTATTCCTGAAATTATTATTACACTATATGTTAACTAAAAAAGAAAAAAAATAAAAAAATAAAGAATAGGAAGGAATACAGCCTATGAGGAATGAAAAGAGCTCCATGTTTGTTACAGAATCCCTCACCAAGAATAAAAAGTATCTATTTCAAAAGATTGTTCCCTATCTTTGGGGATTAAGCCCAGTTATAAGCAACTGTGGTAAGGAAGATAAAAGATTCATTCTGGGTGATGGACCACTAAAGTATGATATATTCAGCAAACTAAAAAAAATGAGATCAATGTCATATTCCTGCTGGTGTCCCCTGCTCCCGGCATGGGACCTCCTGACTTTCACTAATGTTCAATGTATGATTACTGAATTGAAAACTGCTCATCATCTTGCTTACAGAGCTTTTGACTCTGCCCTGCTCTGTCTGCGTGGAGAAGCCAGGAGACTTCTATCCTGCTGTGAGGCTATAGTACACTAGCTCTGAAATTGACCTTAGCACTGTAACCTTAGACAGGTTTTTCAATTTCTCACTCTCTTATTTATATGAAAAGGATAATAGTAATATCCGCCAGATAGTGCTCACTGTGAGGCCTATACTGTACTATACTGTAATGCATTAAGAGCTCACTGTAGCCCTCAGCACATAGTAAGAGCTCATCAAAAATTAATTATTACAATTATTACTGGAACTATTAGGTTCCTAGGGCTGCAGTAACAAAGGAATACAAACTAGATGGCTTAAAATGATAGAAATGTATGGTCTCACTATTCTGGAGTCTAGAAGTCTGAAATTAAGGTGTTGACAGGGCCAAGCTCCCTCTGAATCCTGTGAGAGAGAATCCTTCTTGCCTCTTCTAACTTCCACTGTTTGCTAGCAATCGTTGGTATTCCTTGGCTTATAGATGCTCACTCCAATCTCTGCTTCTCTTGTTATATATCTATTTTCTCTCTGTGTGTTTCTATCTCTGTGTCCCTTCTCTTTTATAAGGATACCAGCCATACTCGAATTAGGGTGCACAGTAATGACTCCTCTTTACATGAGTACATCTGCAAAGAGCCTGTTTCCCCATAAGGCCACATTTATAGATACCAGGAGTTAGGACTTAAACATCTCTTTTGGGGAGGACACAATTCAGCCCTTAATAACGGAACTATGTCTAAGAGTTGTCATTTATCTAAATGTATACTATGTGATTCAAGGGACCATCCCTCTGCAGGAATTTTCTGAAGAAAGCTAATTAAATGCATTCACAGTACCCCCAAGGTTAGGTAAGAACTATGAGTACAAATGCAAGGATAATTTGTTGAGGGTTTCTGCTGACTACAAATGGGACAGTAATGAAGGCCTGTGGTATCTGGATTCTTGAAAACCTTCCTAATTTATCTTTTGCTCTCCAAGTCTCCCTCATCCAATATAATCTTCTTATTGCAGATAGACCTCCAAACAAGCTGTTCTCCTTCTCCAAAAGACCTGTGTCTCATTGACCCCTGTCTTACCTGGTACTCAAGGCCTGCTAACTGGTCAGCACTGGGCCTCACTCTCTGGATCCTTCTTGAGTCTTGTCAGTTTGGCCCCAGCTTTTTCAAGTGGACTGAACTTTTGCTCACTTTTAGGCCTTTGTGTTTTCACAATAGGAAATGTATTCATAGGGTTTCTCTGTGTCAAACAACTATTCATCAACCTAAATTCTTTTAGCCTTTAAGGAAATAGAAATATCCATTTTGACTTCGTTGCAGAAGAAATCACTACAAATGCAAATTATTTATCCTTCCTCTATATTTCTGTAGTTCTCACATCTATTCCACTGATTCAGTACCTGTGCATTTGTTGTGCAGTAACGGCAAATACTTTTGAGGTGCATGCTTTATTTCCAAAATTATAAAATGAAGTTTGCCAAGAGAGTTAAAATGTCTTATGTTTTTACCTAGTATGATTTTAGTGCATGTAAGATGCTTACTAACTCCTGTTTTGGTAGGCAGAATATGTACTCTCAGAACCAGGGTCTTCGAGAAGGAACACCACAACTGGAATCACCTGGAAGGAATGTTTACTGGCCCAACTTCCACTGGGCCAACCAAGCTAACTCTGAACTTGGGGTTAAGACTCAAAACACATAATGTGCACTACAAACTCCTTCAAATCTCAGTAAAATTTAGTTGCTGAGTTCCACTGGGAATTTCTAGAGAAAATTAATTTGCTATAGAAAAAGAGAAAAGTTTGTCCTAATGCCTCCCAATGCCTCATTTTTGGGTTCTGGCCACGACGTCGATGTAAGGAGTGAGGTAAAAGAAGAGGGGTCTCGCTGAAGAATCTCTCAGTTGCTTCCAGGAGTGGGCCACAGATCTGATTACTCTCTGCTCAGTAGCTGAGGTTTTCTTCCAGTAAAAATGCACCTGGAATGATTTGACTAATTTAGTGAGTTTTTCCAGAGCTCTCTATGTGGCGTATTTTAATCAGCAGTACAATTTAGCAGCTGCATTAATTAATTAGCACATTAATCAGGAGAGCATTTTAGCAGCTAATCTCCAGCAAACTAGCAGTTTGTGATAAAATTCAAGCAGCAGGAGACCAAGCAGGGTACCAAGTTATTTCTCAATGTTATCATCACTGTGGGCCTAGCAAGGGCTGAAATTAGGCAACCAAATTGAAACCTTTCCTAAAATACACCTATGCAGGGTACATCTGAGAAACTGTATGCTTCATGCGGAAAGGTTTAACAATTACTACTTTTCTCTACAAAGCAGCAGTTCCAAAGAAAACTGTCAGGCGCTCCAGGAAACAAATTCTCAAAGCATTCTTAAAATAATCCTGTGTAACTTCTGAAGAATTGAAGGTTCCTCTTCTAGTAGCAAGATTATTTATGCAATAATGAGAACTTTCAAGGTATTATTTTATAGTCACATATGTTAGAGCGATTAGAAAGAAGGAAATACTTGCCTTAGCAATGAAACTGTTGCAAGTCTAATTTTTAGCTCTTTATAACCTTCACAGAGAACCTTATACTTGAGAAGGGAACAGAAAACATATTTCTTCCAATACAATGTTTAGAGATAGATGCATGTAGCAACACAGCCAAATGTAATATACTTTTGATGAAATATAAATTGGAAGATTTCACATGGAAACATCACTCCTCTTTTGCTTCATTATATCCAAAATGCAGTGACATGTGCTTTTATTGAATCCATGCATATTGAATTCCACACTTTCCAAAATTTAAAATTTGGAAAGTCCCACAGGCTGATATGAAGACTTCCCTTCATTTACGAAGCCTGGGGATATTGAATTCTTACGTACCGCAATCTATTAGTCTGAACTGTTAGGCAGTTTTTTTTTATCTTCACAGCATTTCCTGGGAGAAACCAGTTTTCTTTCATGACTCCACATCACTTTCTCAACCTCAGAATGAAGAGGGTCAGGGTAAGTGAGGGAGCATGTGCTGGCTAAGCATTTCCTTACATTCCAAACTCTTGTTCTATTGATTTTTCCCTCTGGTTCATGGAAATTGCACTCTATTTAAATCACATAATACAACTTGGAAGAATTTTAATTTCCACTCTGCCTCTTGTCTCCCTTTATAAATCGCATTTATCTCTCTCAATCGTACAGTATACACTCTCTTTTTAAGATTTTCAACTCCTTACAACAGACTTTATCAGCAGCTCCACTCCAAGCCCACAGAAATCCCAAAATCTTCTGGGGAGAGACAAACGAAAATGAGGTATTTCTCTACAAAATATTTAGAAATTACAGCATTTAGTAAAGATGTGAATGAGGTATTTTCTTATAAATGCCTTCTAAACCAAAGGCCTCCTGGTGTAAGGGCTACCCATGCAACTCCATCTACAGTTCTCTGGAGACAATGTCATGTCTTCTAGATTCTTATATGTGTAGGTTGAAATTTATGCATACCTTTTGTCACAGATAAAATCATTGTAATTATGTTGTTACTGCATTACTTGGCTTCGTTTAGGAGCACGGTATTTGTTACCAATAAATGCCTTCTGGATGAAAACCTCATTTAACTATGAGTCACCCTCTATTGATGTAATCCTTCTTCCTTTACGAACTTTTATAATTAACATAAAGTTTGTCTGGGCTCACATTCTGTCTCTGAATGAATTTCTTATTCCTTTCTGCATTCCCAGTTAGCTTGAATGTGTGTACACACACACATATACTGATGCAAATATCCACACAAGCACACACATACACACAAATACCAACCCTCCTCTATACTGTCCACTCAAGGGGACCCCGGTTGAGAATTGATTAGTGTTGCTGTTTATGAAAGCGTTGAGTGTTGCAATACTCACTTGCTTTCTCCCTCATGGCATATTTTTATATTAAAAACTGGATTAAGCCTAAACTAGGCATCCTCCACTGACTGAATCAGGGCACCTCTAAAAGAGGTAATTAATTTATTTGACAAAAATTTTTTGAAAACTAATTATAGACATGGCTTTTGCTCTTTAGTTCCTCATAATTTGTTACCAGGTCTAAGATAATACATCTAACCTGTCTTGCTCACTTTGGTAACCCCACCAGTGAACTCCACACTGTTGCTAGGAGTCATCTTATAAAACGAATCTGATTGTATTACTCTCCTACATAAAATCATTAAATATTTTTAATCACATTTAGGGTAAAAGTTAAACCCTGTAGTATGGCTGACCATGTCCTCTAGATCTTGTCCTGGTTCACCTGTATCATACCATCTTGTTGTGATGGTTAATTTTTTGTCAACCTAACTGGTCTTAGGGATGCCTAGACAGCCGATAAAACATTATTTCTGAGTGTGTTTGTGAGGGTGTCTCTAGAGGAGATTAGCCTTTAAATCAGTACACTGTAAGGATAGCCCTCACTGCTGTAGGTGGGCATCACATAAACTGTTGAGGACCTGAAGAGAACAAAACGGTGGTGGAAAGGTGAATTTGCTCTCTTTGCTTAAGCTGAGACACCCATCTTCCCTACCCGTGGACGTGGCATTTCTGGTTCTCATTCTCAGGCTGAATTACACCACCAACTTTCCCCATTTTCCAACTTGCAGACAGTAAATTATGGGGCTTTTAGATCTCCGTAACACGAGCCAATGCCCAGAACAAACCTCCTCTTATATCTATCTATTCATGCATCCATGCATCCATCGTATTGTTTCTGTTTCTCTGGAGAACCTTGACTAATGGACACCTCTAGTCACCTCTCTGCACAAATCCCCCATTCTAGCTTATGTTGCTTCCCAACAGACTATGCTCTCTTACTTCTATGGCTTTGTGGATGCTTTTTCCTAAATATGGGGTGCTTCTGCTCTCCTTGTCCTGCATAACACATGTTCATTTTATACAGTGATTCAACAGTTGCATATATTATTTAGTACTCATCAAGATAAGTGTACTCTTAATCCCTTTCACCTATTTCACCCATAGAGTTAAGAGTCCGTTTTTTAGTCTGTCTCTATTTTTTTCTCTTTGTTCATTTTTTTTGTTTCTTAAATTCCACTTACCAGTAAAATCATATGGTATGTGTCTTTCTCCAATCAGCTTACTTCACTTAGCCTTATACCCTCTAGCTCCATCCATATTGTTGCAAATGACAAGATTTTGTTCTTTCTTATGGTTGAATAATCTCATATTTCTTTTTTAAGATTCACATCTGATATCAGCTCCCCTCTCCATATTCTGTCCTGAAATATACCTATGTTAGTTGCAATCTATGTGACAAGCCTTATTATTTGCTTCCTTGCACTAATAGAATTCTATCTCTCTTCTTAAAAGTTACTACATTTAATTTTAATGATTTTTCTTTCAGTTTTACCAACTATACTGTGAACCCCTTCATGTCAAGGACTGTCTTTCTTTATTTTTTTAATGTTTATTCATTTTTAAGAGACAGAGAGAGACAGAGTGTGAGTTGGGGAGGGCAGAAAGAGGGAGACACAGAATCCAAAGCAGGCCCCAGGCTCTGAGCTGTCAGCACAGAGCCCAAAGTGGGGCCCAAACTCATGAACTGCAAGATCATTAACCAAACAGAAGTTGGACGCCCAAACAATCAAGCCACTCAGGCACCCCATCAGGGACTGTCTTTCATTCATTTTCCCCCAGCGCTTTGCAAAAAGCCATGTATATGAATTGCTAATAATGTTGGCTGAATGAGTTATTTGTGATGAGAAGTAAAGCATGGTATCAACCTGGAGCACAGGCTGTTAGAAAAGGTTTGGGGACCCGGGATGAAAGAAATGATGCTAGAAAGGAGAGGTACTTTAAAAATGTGACTTGCAAACTTCAAAGTGATACTGGGGGCTTTATAAAACTTGGACTTTTGAAAATCTCATGAACTCCATGACTAGAATTAATAATAGAGTAAAACCCTCAGGCTGTAGCTTCAAGACAAACCAACCTACTTTCGAACTCATTAAGGGATAGTATGCCTTCATTGCGTCTAAGCAATGGCAATTTGGGAGCTCTGAAATTTGCATCACCTCAGTGGTGAAATCTTTCAGAATAAGTCATGTAACTCAGGAGATGCTGGCAAGAAAAGTCTCATCTAAGAGAAGGGCAGTCCTACACCACATATAAAATACCCATGACCCCTATTTTAGATGAGGAAATTGAAGCTCAGAATCATTTAATGACTTCCCCAAAGTTGCACTGCTAATAAGTAGTAGATGTAGCTGTCCTACTTAATTTATGAAACTAAATCCATTATACTCTTTATGGTACAAACCATGTACCAACATCTTAAAAGTTACAAAAGTAACCAGGTATTTGGACTAACAAAAGTCATAACTACTGCTGGACATGTATGTGTGTTCTGTCTAGGAGAGTGAGAGGTAGTGTGAAGGTGAAGAACAATTAATGAATACAATCCTGACATAGAGACATTATTATTATTTTTATATATCAAGTAAACTTTTTGGGGAACTAATTTCAATTATTGCATTATTAGTAATAACTATATCTTTTAAGCTAGAAGTAAACTGTCAACATATAGGAGTCTGTTGCTCTTATGTCTTCTGAAATTAATCTTTTCTAAAAATGGAAGGCTACTGGTTGGGCCAAAAATAGAAATGATGGAGACTTTATAGTGGGTAAGTACGTTGATTAGCTAATAAAATAAAGTTACACCCAGCAATAAATGTTGGTTTTATGGCTCCCCACTATATCTATCACCAAATGCTTTATAGAGAAAATCTCTCATAAGATAAGTGCAACAAGAAAACATACAGAGGTCCAGTAACTCAGGAGGAAAGAGAGGAAACTATAAGAGGTACTAGAGTGACAAAAGGCCACAAACAAACTAAATTCTGTCAACACAGAAGGAAAGGGGGATCCAATTATTTAAAATAGAACCCATGTTGGACATTAGGTAGAAATGGTGGGAAAGAGGAAACCACCTTGAACAATTATATTTACCAGGGCCTTTGAAGAAATAGATGGTCTCCCAACAAAGGAGAAATGTGCACGTAGATTTTTTTGCCTTTATGCCAGTGCTGAAAGAGCCCTGAGAAGCCAATGTAGTTCAAATATTCTCGGGAGGACCTGAAATTATTTGCAAACTTAGTCAGTTGACTTCCTAGGAGAAGTTTCTTTTGAGATACAGGCATTGTTAGAATTAGAGATTTATAAATTGGAGCAGGTGTTTGGGGCAACAATATGAGAGTAAAAAATCACTCTTCAACATCTAGTCCACATACATAATAGCCTGGTGTACACAGAATGCTAATGTAGGAATGGTGAGAATAACCCTCATCAGCACAACTCACCTTTAGTTGAATTTCCAAACCATGGGCTGAAATAGTGACGTGTGGAAGGGTTTTTGGAGTGACAAGGAGAATGACAGTCTGTCAGTTGTCACTGACACAGGTGGTGGACTCACTACCAGGTCTGATCTTCATGACCAGCCATTGTGCCTCAGAGATGGAACTGAGAATGTCCCCAAGTCTCACTGTAGAGGGAGAGCTCCCACAACCAACAGCATCTCTGTTCTGCTAGAAGACAGAGCAGTAACATGCAACTCTGAGTTGTCATGGAATCAGTAAACTTTTCCTGTGCTTTCCTCTTATTATTATCCTAAGGAACCTGAATGTGATAGTGACAGCATTCTAAAGGGGGATGATACTCTCTTATAGACATAAGCTTGTATAAATTCTGATCAACCATCTGTCACTAAAAAGATTAGCATGAAATCTTCAGCAAGAATTGTATAGGCAAATCACAGTGAAATAATTGAGCAGTTAATCTACTTAGAACACTTTCCTACCAAGCAAATTTTATAAGTCAATCAACTTTATTAAATTGAGGAAAAATAGCAAATAAGAGGGCATTGAATTCAACAGGCTCACTCGGTTGTAGAGTACACTTATTATCATCAACTATTACTCCTTAATAATTGGAGGCAGGGCAAGCATCACTATAAATTAGCTTCAAAGTCCTTAGGAGATTTCAGTGGGACAGGGGAAGGAGACTGTAATTTAAAGAAATCAAAAGGATGAAGCACAAAGACAAGCCTTGCCAGCAATTCTACTAAGACAAAAGTACAAAGAACCTTGAAGGGGAAACACAGGAGTAGATTGCTAAAGTCACAGGAGAACACTCTGCTAAAGCAAATCATTGGCAGGTAAAGAAAAGATGAGTTGAAGATGTGTGATTAGTACCAATCATGAGTTTCAATTAATAACATAGCACTCAACCTCAAAATCATGTCATTTTATTGCTTGCAACAATAAATTATCTTCTATACAAATGGGTTCAAAATTATTAATATCTTTTTCTTTTATGTTTTTTTTTGTTCTTTTGTAGGTACTATCCCATTATTCCAACTACCAGTTGCATTTGCCATTCCATTTTCTTGACCCACATTAAAATTAGGCAAGTATGAAATTAAAACTCCAAACATTTTCAAAGCTATTTCAAATTCAGAGATTTATATCCCTTGCAAAATGGGATTTTGACTTTGACGCAGGTCTGGGACACAGTAGATCCCTAAGCACATTTCAATACAGATATGGAATAGTTAGGGTAGTGTGAGGGGTGAGTAATTTTTTTAACTATCTGAAAGTCCTTTGTGACTAACTTTTCCAGGTTATTTATGTATGGAGTATTTGACAAATTCTAAATCGGTTCTTTCCAAGTAAAGCAAAATGGACTATATTTTCTTGGTAGCATTTAAATTTTATGACATACACGTGCTGGAAAAAAGATTCCTCTGTGATTCTGTCCATACTCCGAATCTAATATAAGAAATGCCACTGAAAGTCATAAAATGCCCTCTAAACCCAATGACAACATGAAAGGCATAGAAAGAGACAGTCAATACACAGGTGCAGGCTATCTCCAGCTTGCTCTGAAATCCATGATGGAGGGAGTGTTTCATTATTACTTAGAATATAAAATGCCACCTTGATTAATATTTAGTGAAAATAAATGCCTAGAAAGACCTTTCGTAAAGAGCAAAAATTTAGAAGGAGCTTGCAGTTTAGCAATAAAAATGTTCCACTTAATACAAATGAGGGCAGGATCCCTATATATATACAAGGAGCTTTTAATTAAGCTGAGAAGAAAACTCACACATGATAAATCAGAGAACCCCTTTTTCATACTCACACACACACACACATGAATACACACAAATCGAACTAAGTCAGAAAAAGTATTTGCTTAAATCCTGCAGAGTACATTTAAAAGTGGGAATTTGTAGGCAGGGATACCTGGACTGGATCCCAGCTGACACTCACTGGCAGCATAACTGCCATCAACTTACTTAACCTTCCTGAGCCTTGGTTTACTCAACAGAAATATGGGAGAATATGACTACCTCCTACAAAGGATTGCTGTGAAATTTAAGTGGGAAAATGCAGAGTGCCTGGTCTACAGAAAAGAGTCAGTAAATATTGGTAAGGAGAGGAGTCTGCATATACTGCAATAAACATAGGATTAAATTCTGGAGCTCCAGTAACTTTCAGTTCTTACTCTAATTCCTTTAAGATTTCAATCTATAAGCAAAACTGTGTGTTCAAATTCATCTTCTCTACTGATATTCCTCATCAGCATGGTCACCATCTCATGTATTCCCTTCTCCTTTTCAAATAGATGGTGGCCTATAATTTATCAAAATATTCTCAGGAAAGGATTGCATTCCACACTTTCTCCAAAATTTTCCCATCTGGTTTGTCTTCTTAACACTCATTCTCTCCACTAGATCCTCCCTCTCAATCCACCATCATTTCCATTAACTCTCCATCGATAAACAAACCAAAATTGTTGCCTCCATTCTGCAACCCACTAGATGTTACTATCTCTTCCTTTCCCCCACTCCTACCAATCTCCAGTGGGATTTGTCTAACATCAGTCCTCTTCCTTTAAAATGAATTCCAGTCCCCAAAATCCAAACCATATCCTATAGGCTCATGATTAGCTTCTCTGTACCAGGTCCTGCTAGAAGGATTTTCACCTTCATATTGTTCTTTTCCTTCATACCACCACATGAGTGACTGCATCATCATCAACCATCACTCTTCCTCATGCCTGTGGGTATACCACCTAAACAGACTATAGGATAGAGGCTTTTGTTTATATTCAGCCTGTCTTGCTTGTTCTTACAGCAAAGTTTTCCAGCCCCTGGTGCACTCTCTTCTTGATCTCTCTGATTCCCTTTGCTTCAGTTTTTGTTTTCTCCTTGGCACCTTGTACACATTTCCATCACTGTCACCTGGGGCTTCCCTGGGTGGTGTTTCTGCTCCATTTACTCAGTGAGGAAAGGGCCTCTGACCTATTTGTCATCACCAGCAGATTTCCTTCAGGCTACATGACTAACTGCCTGATTTGATATCCTTTATATTTGCAAATGAACTACAACCCTGTCTGGATTTTCTTGTCAGTTTTAGCAAGTTTCAATGATATCATGAGAGTTATCAAAAAATCTGTGCATAAAATCCAACTCTATGAATTTTCAAAGTTATTTTAAAATGTTGATCAGATGTGGTATTATCTGCAACTGCGTATGAATTAACTGTGCCTTGGATTTACAATATTTCCAAATCTGTAACATCACAGAATATTTCATGCAAAAAGAGAGAAAGAGAGAGAGAGAGAGAGATACAGATCTACTAGTAAGTAATGAAATTTTCAATTCTTCAATTCTGTTAGTAAAAACAGTCTGTATTCTTCTCTGCACAAAAATAGCTGGGCAATCTATTAATTGATCCCCTTTAATTTAAAGTATCCTTATTTAAAAACAACAACAACAACAACAGCATCTGACTATTGATTTCAGCTCAGGTCATGATCTCCTGAGAGCAAGCCTCTAGCTTGGGCTCTGTGCTGACAGCATGGAGCCTGCTTGAGATTCTCTCTCTTTTTATCTCTTTCTCAAAATAAATGAAGAAACATTAAAAATATATAAAAAATAAATTTAGAAAATACAATTGAAGTCCAACTAGAGATGTGGTGCTTTGGTCTACACCACAAATTATAAACATCCCTGGCCCTGTTGGAAATTCACTAAATGATGTCTTCATAAATGTCTATCTAGATGATATTACCCACAAATGATTTTACTGAGTTTACTTTATAACTAGAAAGTTGCAATTTTTTTCCCTTTGGTTTGTTTGGGGTTTTAGTAAAGGTTTTAATGCAGAGCACATCCTTGCACTCTTAGTTACATGTGACAGAGAAATTACAGCTCTATTTTATTATTATGAAGAGATACTTTTTATATTAAAAGAAAAATTCTAGGACATCTGGGTGGCTTAGCTGGTTGAGTAACCAACCATTGATTTCAGCTCAGGTCATGACCTCAGGGTCGTGGGATCGAGTCCTGCAAGAGGCTCCATGCTGAGCACGGAGCTTTCTTGGGATTCTCTCTCTGTCTTCCTCTGCCCCTCTACGCCACTTGTGCTCTCTCTCTTTTTCTAAAACAAAACAGAAAATAAATAAATAAATAAATAAATAAATAAATGAAAATTTTAAAATGAAAGGAAAATCCTATTTTATGAGTATCAATAAAGTTCAGTGTAGAGGCATTTTTAGTGGAATAAATTGTGTAAAAATAATTTTTGATAGATAAGCACTTTATATATTGAATGACATATTTACACAAAACTTTGTTATTACCACCTTATACTTTCTTAGCATGATATATTAAGAATCTAGAAATATAGTTTAACATAAACTTATTCATTTGTTTAAAAAAGTTTCTTCAGGAGGGAGCCAAGATGGCAGAACAGCATGGAAGTTTTTTATGTGTCTCGCATCCATGACATAGAGCCAGACCAACACTAAACCATCCTACACACCCAGAAAACTGATTGGAGGATTAACACAATAATCTGCACAACCTGAACCACAGAATTCAGCAGGTACCCAATGTGTAGAAGTGAACTGGGGAGAGAGAGAAGCTGTGGCAGGCAGGCAGCTGCTTGTAAAGGCAGAGGATGGAGACAGAGTGGGGGGGGGGAATATGGGAAAAGCACCCCTCCCCAAAAGCAGCTGGAGAGAAAGTGGGAAATTGTAAACAGCCACAGGGACTAAAACAAAAAGGGGAAAAGGAGAGAGGAGAGGGCTTAAATTCCATCAAGACTGTAAACAAGGGGAGTGCAGAGTCTGCAACACCACAGCTCAATACCTGGTGGTGCTCTGGTGGGAAGGGCGAACCCCCAGGAGCAGAGTGGGATCCAGGAGATTCTTGGGCCACACAGGGAAAAGCGGTTCCACTGCTGGAAGGACATTTGGTAGAGACTGTTGAGGCCATCTGGTCCCAGCAGACCCCAGAGAATGGCCACATTTGCTGGTGCTGAACAAGGTCGTTGAGAGTGAAGCCTGGTGCCAGATGTGTGTTGTGATTTTCCATAATCCCTGAAACGCTGCTGCTACACTATCTCGCGAACTTTTTCTGGGGCAGGCTGGCACCTGGCCGCAGTCTCAGGGCACTGGCAGCAGCAGGGTCCAGCAAGCGTTCCTGGGTGCAGCCGACATTTGGCCATTGCTTGGTGAGACCCACCACAGAGGGGCAGAATGGGTCAAAGCCACAGTCCTTTAGAAGTAAGGGACCAGGGAAAACAGCTGCATCTGAAACAAAACTCGGGAGAGAGGTATTGCCTGGGACCTGGTCATGGACAGAGAAAAAGCGGAAGTGGACAAAAGCTGGACAGAGGATGGGTGTGCAATTGCTGACTGGGGAGAACAGAGTTCCTATACTAGAGACTGGGTAGCTGGGTGATGCCATTTTCACCGCTCCCACGCATGCCCATATGCATCTACGAGCACCACAACACTCTACCCCAGTAGGCTAGCAGTGCCATCTATGGAGAACAGAGCCATTACACTAAGCCCCACCCAACTGGGCCAACATCACTCTTCAAGAACACAACTCTCACTGCCTGCTTACTTTATGGATTATAAAGTGCTTCATAGTCTGACTTCTAGGGGAAAATGAAGCAATTTCAGTTGTATTTCAATCTGTTAGCAGGTCCATCTATTCAATTTTCTATCTTTTTTTCTCTTTTCTACTTCTTTTCTTTTTCTTGAATACAGAAAGAGAAAAAATTCATTTTTATTTCCAATTTTTATTAAAAATATTTTTCTTTATTTTTTCCTACTATATTTTTTACTTTTGTATAAATTTTTTCAAATTCTATTTTACTTCTATCATTTCATTTTAGACTACTTCAGTGTATTCATTTTTTAAAATTCTCAAACAAGTTCCTTTCCCCCCCCTTTTTTCTCTAATCAAACCACTTTCAACACCCAGACCAAAACACACCTAGGATCTAGCACCATTTATTCATTTGTGTGTGTGTGTGTGTGTGTGTGTGTGTGTGTAATTTTTTAATTTTAATATTTTAAAAATGTTTTTAATTTTAATTTTTCTACCTCATTAATTCCTTTTCTCCCTTCAAAATTATGAAACAAAGGAATTACCCCAAAAGAAAGAGAACGAATGAAAAACAGCCAGGGATTTACCAACACAGATACAAGCAAGATGTCTGAACCAGAATTTAGAATCACAATATTAAGAATACTAGCTGAAGTTGAAAATAGACTAGAATCCCTTTCTGCTGAGATAAAAGAGGTAAAAACTAGTCAGGATAAAATTTAAAAATGGTATAACTGAACTGCAATCACGGATGGATGCTGTGGCGGCAAGGATGAGTGAGGTAGAAAAGAGAATCAGCGATATAAAAGACAAACTTGTGGAAAAGAGAATCAGCAATATAGAAGACAAGCAGAAAAAAAGAGGGAGATTAAGGCAATAGAGCATGATTTAAGAATTAGAGAAATCAGTGACTCAATAAAAGGAACAACATCAGAATCATAGGAGTCCCAGAAGAGGAAGAGAGAGAAATAGGGGTGGGAGGGTTATGTAAGCAAATCATAGAGGAAAACTTTCCTAACCTGGGGAAATACATAGGCATCAAAATCCAGGAAGCATAGAGGACCCCCATTAGATTCAACAAAAACCGACCATCAACAAGGCATATCACAGTCAAAGTCACAAAATATTCAGGCAAGGAGAGAATCATAAAATCAGCAAAGGGAAAAAATGTCCCTAACAAGACAGATCAGGTTTGTAGCAGATCTATCCACAGAAACTTGGCAGGCCAGAAAGGAGTGGCAGGCTATATTCAATGTGGTGAATCAGAAAAATATGCAGCTGAGAATTCCTTATCCAGCAAGGCTGTCATTCAAAATAGAAGGAGAGATAAAAAGTTTCCCAGACAAACAAAAATTAAAGGAGTTTGTGACCACTAAACCAGCCCTGCAAGAAATTTTGAGGGGGACTCTCTGAGGGGAGAAAAGATGAAAATATACATACATACATACATACATACCAAAAGCAACAAAAATTAGAAAGGATCAGAGAACACCACCAGAAACTCCAACTGTACAAGCAACATAATGGCAATTAATTCTTCTCTTTCAGTACTCACTCTAAATGTCAACAGACTCAATGCTCCAATCAAAAGACATAGGGTAACAGAATGGATTAGAAAACAAGGTCCACCGGTATGCTGTTTACAAGAGACCCCATTCAGACCTAAAGACACCTTCAGATTGAAAGTAAGGGGATGGAGAACCATCTATCATGCTAATGGTCAACCAAAGAAAGCTGGAGTAGCCATACTTATATCAGACAATCTAGACTTTAAAATAAAGACTATATCGAGGGATGCAGAAGGGAATTATATCATAATCAAGGGGTCTATCCACCAAGAAGACCTAACAATTGTAAACATTTATGCACCAAATGTGCAGGCACCCAAATATATAAATCAATCACAAACATAAAGAAACTCATCAACAGTAATTCCATAATAGTACCACTCACAGCAATGGAGAGATCATCTAATCAAAAAATCAACAAAGAAACAATTGCTTTGACTGACACACTGGACCAAATGGACTTAACAGATATATTCAGAATATTTCATCCTAAAGCAGAATATACATTCTTCTCCAGTGCACATGGAATGTTCTCCAGAATAGACCCCATACTGAGATACAAATCAGCCCTCAGCAAGTACAAAAAGATTGAGATCATACCGTGCGTATTTTCAGACCACAACACTATGAAACTTGAAATCAACCACAAGAAAAAATTTGGAAAGGTTACATATACTTGGAGACTGAAGAACATCCTACTAAAGAATGAATGGGCTAATGAAGAAGTTAAAGAGGAAATTTAAAAGTATAGGGAAGCCAATGAAAAGGATGACACCACAATCTAAAACCTCTGGGACTCAGCAAAGGTGGTCATAAGAGGAAAGTATATAGCAATCTAGGCCTTCCTAAAGAAGGAAGAAAGATCGCAGATACACAACCTAACCTTATGCCTTAAAGAGCTGGAAAAGGAAAAGCAAATAAAACTCAAAAACAGCAGAAGACAGGAAATAATAAATTTTAGAGCAGAAATTAATGCTATCGAAACCAAAAAAACAGTAGAACAAATCAATGAAACCAGAATCTGGTTCTTTGAAAGAATTAACAAAATTGATAAACCTCTAGCCAGTCTGATCAAAAATAAAAAGGAAAAGACCCAAATAAATAAAATCAAGAATGAAAGAGGAGAGATCACAACCAACACAGGAGAAATAAAAACAATAATAATATTATGAGCAATTATATACCAATAAAATGGGAAATTATAAGAAATGGACAAATTCCTAGAAACATATACACTACCAAAACTGAAACAGGAAGAAAGAGAAAATTTGAACAGACCCATAACCAGTCAGGAAATTGCATTAGTAATCAAAAATCTGCCAAAAAATAAGAGTCCAGGACCAGATGGGTTTCCAGGGGAATTCTACCAAACATTTAAGAGTTAACACCTATTCTCTTGAAGCTGTTCCAAAAAATAGAAATGGAAGGAAAACTTCCAAACTCCTTCTATGAGGCTAGCATTACCTTGATTCCAAAACCAGACAGAGACCCCACTAAAAAGGAGAACTACAGACCAATTTCCCTGATGAATGTGGACGTAAAAATTCTCAACAAGATATTAGCCAACCAGATCCAACAATACATTAAAAAAATTATTCACCACGCCAAGTGGGATTTATACCTGGGATTTATACCCTACAGGGCTGGTTCAATATCTGCAAAACAACGTGATTCATCACATCAATAAAAGAAAGGACAAGAACCCTATGATCCTCTCAATAGATGCAGAGAAAGCATTTGACAAAATACAGCACCTCTTCTTGATTAAAATCCTCAAGAACATAGGGATAGAAGGAACATACCTTGAGATCATAAAAGCCATATATGAATGATCCATCGCTAATATCATCCTCAACGAAGAAAGACTGAGAGCTTTCCCCCTAAAGTCAGGAACAAGACAGGGATATCCCCTCTCACCACTGTTATCCAACATAGTGTTGGAAGTCTTAGCCCCTGCAATCAGACAACACAAAGAAATAAAAGGCATCCAAAACGGCCAGGAGGAGGTCAAACTTTCACTCTTCACAGATGACATGATACTCTATATGGAAAACCCTAGAGATTCCACCAAAAAACTGCTAGAACTGATTCAAGAATTCAGCAAACTTGCAGAATATAAAATCAATGCAGAGAAATAGGTTGCATTCCTATACACCAACAATGAAGTGACAGAAAGAGAAATTAAGGAACCTATCCCATTTATAATTGCACCAAAAACCATAAAATAACTAGGAATAAAACTAGCCAAAGAGGTGAAAAATATATACACTGAAAACTTTAGAAAGATTGTGAAAGAAATTGAAGACACAAAAAATGGAAAAAGATTCCATGCTCCTGGATAGGAAGAACAAATATTGTTAAAATGTCGATACTACCCAAAGCAATCTACATATTCAATGAAATCCCTATCAAAGTAACATCAGAATTCTTCACAGAGCTAGAACAAATCATCCTAAAATTTGTATGGAACCACAAAAGACCCTGAATAGTCAAAGCAATCTTGAAAAAGAAAACCAAAGCAGGAGGCATCACAATCCCAGACTTCAAGTTACACTACAAAGCTGTAATCATCAAGACAGTGTGGTACTGGCACAAGAACAGACACTCAGATCAATGGAACAGAATAGAGAACCCAGAAATGGACCCACAAATGTATGGCCAACTCATCTTTGACAAAGCAGGAAAGAATATCCAATGGAATAAAGACAGTCTCTTCAGCAAGTGGTGCTGGGAAAACTGGACAGCGACATGCAGAAGAATGAACCTGGACCACTTTCTTACACCATACACAAAAAAGAACTCAAAATGGATGAAAGACCTGAACTTAAGACAGGAAGCCATCAAAATCCTCAAGGAGAAAGCAGGCAAAAACCTCTTTGATCTTGGCCGCAGCAACTTCTTACTCAGCACGTCTCCAGAGGCAAGGGAAACAAAAGAAAAAAATGAACTACTGGGACCTCATCAAAATAAAATCTTCTGCACAGCAAAGGAAACAATCAGCAAAACTGAAAGGCAAACAACAGAATGGGAGAAGATATTTGCAAATGACATATCAGATAAAGTGTTCGTATCCAAAATCTATAAAGAACTTATCAAACTCAGCACCCAAAAAACAAAGAATCCAGTGAAGAAATGGCCAAAAGACATGAATAGACACTTCTCCAAAGAAGACATCCAGATGGCCAACCAACACATGGAAAAATGCTCAACATCATTCATCATCAGGGAAATACAAATCAAAACAACGAGATACCACCTTACACCTGTCATAATGGCTAACATGAATAATTCAGGCAATGATAGATGTTGGCAAGGATGCAGAGAAAGGGGATCTCTTTTGCCTTGTTGGTGGGAATGCAAGCTGGTGCAGCCACTCTAGAAAACAGTATAGAGGTTCCTCAAAAAACTAAGAATAGAACTACCCTACAACCCAGCAATTGCACTACTAGGTATTTATCCAAGGGATACAGGTGTGCTGTTTCTAAGGGACACATGCACCCCAATGTTTATAGCAGCACTACCAACAACAGCCAAAGTATGGAAAGAGCCCAAATGTCCATCGATAGATGAATGGATAAAGAAGATGTGGTATGTGTGCATACACACACACACACACACACACACACACACACACACACACACTGGAGTATTACTTGGCAATCAAAAAGAATGAAATCTTTCCATTTGCAACTACGTGGATGGAACTGGAGGGTATTAGCTAAGTGAAATTAGTCAGAGAAAGACAAATATCATATGACTTCCTTCATATGAGGAGTTTCAGAGACAAAACAGATGAACATAAGGGAAGGGAAGCAAAAATAATACAAAACAGGGAGGGAGACAAAACATAAGAGACTCATAAATATGGAGAACAAACTGAGGATTACTGGAGGGGTTGTGGGAGGGGGGATGGGCTAAATGGGTAAGGGGCACTAAGGAATCTACTCCTGAAATCATTGTTGCACTATAAGCTAACTAATTTGGATATAAATTTTTTTAAAAATTAAAGTAAATAAAAAAAATTTCTTCAAATTGCGATGAAAATAGCCATCTGCCCAGTACTATACTGGGCATAGCCATCAAACTGCATTATATGTGATTTTATAGACAAAGTATTTTGAAGTTTTTCTTTCAACTCTAAATATTTGGGCATACCAATTTAAACTACTATATGATTCCACTTATACAAGGTATCTTAGGTAGTCAAATTCACAGAAACATAAAACAGAATGGTAGTCAGCAGGGTCTGTGGGAAGAGGAAATGGGAAGCTGTTGTTTAACAGATTCAGAGTTTCAGTGTTGTAATAGGGTGGAAAGCTGCTGAAAACTTTGTGAGTACACTTAACACTACTGAATTGTACACCTGAAAATGGTTAAGATGATAAATTTACAGTTGTGGGGTTTTTGCTTCGTTTTTTTCAGTTTTTATGTTAATTCCAGTTAGTTAACATACAGTGTTATATTAGTTTCAGGTGTGGTTCAACACTTCCATACATCACCCCGTGCTCATCACAAGTGCTCTCCTGAATCCCCATCACCTGTTTCACCCATCCCCACCCACCTCCCCTCTGGTTATATGGGATGTATTTTTTACCACAGTTAAACTTTTAAAAGATAAAAGGAAAACAGCACAAACTAATAGCATCTCACAACCAAAAGTACATATATTGGGGCTTAAAAACCTTTAATTCCACACCACAATTGTATTTAATTTCCACCTGTAATTATATTTGAAGTCATGTTATTTAAGATAGTTAAGCTAGAGTGTGCTAAAATAAACTATGGAATAAGGTTAAGTTCTGGTCAATTTGAAGAGGGAAATTTTGTTTTTTATTAATTTTAAAGTAGATCTCTAGTTATACTGAAATGAGAGGTCACTTATTTGACTCTCTCTACAATAGGAAAGAAATGAGATGTCTTCAACAAGATAGAAAATTTAGCTTTAATAATAAGAAGTCTGAACCTAGTAAACAGTAAAAGCATTTAGCCCTTGGTGTAATAGGCAGAAAGATCGTCCAAACAAACATATTAGCCTTATAGACATCATCCAAGTCATCAAAAGCACTGTTAAAAGCACTATCTCTCTCTTTTACCTAGAATTAAAATTTAATTTACCTAGAATTAAAATATACTTAAAATAATAATACAAAGTGAGTAAAAAAATAATTTTCAAAATTAAAGCAATGTTTTATAATGATTTTAAAGACAGCCTATATCTACCAATTCTATTTCTGTATTTTCATAAAAATGACTTTGGATGACATAGGTTTCTGCACTGGGGGAAAATTATGCTGCAATCAACTTCATCTGCACCGCTCTGCCACTGGATCCTTTCATCTGGCATTTTCCAATGTTTCAGAAAAATTATATGACCCAGCTAAACCATGGAGCCATAAAATCCACTTAGGAGAAGCAAGTCATTCCACACTTACGAAGGCAATATAGGTAGATCTGCCTTTCATTGCACATTTTTATGTCCTTCAAGATAGATACATTATTATATGTTATTCAATATTAAAAATTCCATGAACTAAGTAATAGCATTCATTTTATAAGAGTAAACCAAGGTTCAGTGAGGGGAATTGACAACTAGTAAACAGTGGAGCATGAACTCAAAGACACACTCCTGAATAATCGATGCACTAGCCACATCACTCAATATGCTCAGGCTTTTCTTTCTACCTCCCCCTTCAATTTCTTTTTCTCCAAATCCTATTCTTTAATTTGCTTGATCTCTCCCCAAAATATACCCTCATGGACTCATATACTATCCATATACAGGCTTTTTAGTTCTTTAATTAAAAATATATAATTTATAAAAAATACTATAAAATATAATTCACAAAATAAATTATAATTGCATATACAATTATTAAAAATAAGAGATAATTTATTTTAAAAACACTTAAAAATATGTAGATTTAATAAATCCATAAAATCACTTTTTTCCCCTTCTGGAGTATAGCTATTGGTCAACATTAATCACAAGACAATGCTCTGAATGAATCCATTCACAAAAATGAAACAGAAATCCTCTCACTACCATCATGTCCCCCATCTTCATAGCCCACTGTGTTCCTTTATACTATAGCAGTTTTCATAGTGACCATACATGTTCATAGTTCTTATCCTTTATACAGAGGCAAGGCAATTCCATTCTATTAGCCAAAATTTTAGGGAAATTATACTTATGTGCTCAAAAACTTGTGAATAAGCATTAAGTCTATGTCTACAATTAAGAGTGACAAATCTGATTTCTAATGATAAGCAGCAGTGGATGTGTCTGCCATTTTTGAAAACTCCTGCACAGCAATTTCACCCAATTGTCTATTACTGTTAGCTTCTAGGTTGCTACTTCTTTTTATTTAATATCCCCAAGACTTGATTTGACATTTATCCATTATCTTATATTAAATGCTCGTAATTCAAACACATTTTCTCTCTGACTGCCAAACTAATTTTCATGGTCCCCCATTGTTAAATGGTTCTTATTAGTGACATGAGACACATAATTACATAAAAACATCTAGCTACTTCTCGCGATAGCAGGGATCTCAATAGAGTTTCCAAAGGAGAACGGGCATTATTTTTGTTCTGTTTTTTGTTTATAGGCTCATAAGCCTAATGACATAAAAGTTTAGAGTAGTTCTTACATAAAAAGATGAATAGCAATCCTCAAAGAAGCAACAGCCCGGCCTCTAGACTGGATTTGCAGAACAGTCTGATTTGTTTCTGCTCATAATGGGATATATTGTTACACAAACACATGTCTAATATACACATATTATCTCTGTATTCATCTATATGTCTACACATAATTTAAACACTTTCCACTTGGAAGAAACCACCCTCTTCAATATAATAGACAAAAATCCCTAAGTTGCTATGTACTTTCTGTTTTTTCATTATTTTTTCTCTCTCCAATATTTTTCATATTCATAGTAATCTTCAAGCTCCATAACTTCACATTGCCATACTAATTATTACACATATGCAGAATGGTAGGGTCACCCCAGATCTTATAGACTGTATTTTGCAGGGAAGAAAGTAGGCCACACGTTGTTGAAACAAACTTTGCCAAGAAAATTAATAAATTTTTCTCTCAGACTCC
Organism: Panthera tigris; assembly: GCF_018350195.1. Taxonomy (NCBI): domain Eukaryota; kingdom Metazoa; phylum Chordata; class Mammalia; order Carnivora; family Felidae; genus Panthera; species Panthera tigris. The sequence continues at coordinate 126,877,950 of NC_056661.1, read as the reverse complement.
ACTTTTCTACAATCTATTACCTTTAGTCTAGCCTGTGCATCAGCAAGGCCACTTAAAACATCAAGGAAACAAAGTTTGCAAGTGCCCTTTATAAACTGACCCATAATTTCCTGGAAATCTGAGATACTAAAATAATGGCATAATTATGAATGTGGGATGTGAAGTATATCTTATAAGGCTAGCACATCTTTTTTCTTATTTTTAGCAGACTTCATCCCATATTTTCAGGCAACTCTCAATTGACTTCTGATTGTTGCTCTATTTGGGAAAATGATTTCTTCCCACATTCATGGTTAGCTCAAATTTTCCACATTTGAAGAAAACTAAAACCAGCTGTGTTAAAAACACAACCTAAATTTTCTTACTGACACAATTTCTCCCAGACCAATATTTTGGGGAATCCATAATACAATCATCTGGACACTATCTTGGGGAGTTGACCAGTGTGGTAGAAAATATAAAAGAACTATACTTTCCAAGTCTTTTAAATAACAGTGCACCACAATCTAAACAGTGTGGACAGAATGACTTTCCAACTTCCACATATGTACTCCACAAGCTGTCAAAGATGGCATTTCTCCTTTTCAAGATGCCTTTCATTTTCATTTTAAATTGATTCACCTGTTGAATAATGTTGGCGTGGAGAAGAGAGGATAAATAAGAGAGCTCTGGGCAGTGAATCTAAATATTTCTGCCTACCATCTGCACTGACCCTTAATATTAATTTATCTTCTCTGCCTCCCACTTAGAAACAGGTTAAACGACTAGTGAATCTAGCCAGAGAACCAAGGCTGATTTCAGGAAGGATTAAAACATAAAACAATTAGTCAAACCAAAAAATGCAATTAGTTATTCAGTTTTTCAATCAGTCAGCCTGTTACCCAATTGAAACAAGCATGGTTTGACTATCTACAAAGAGGCATTGACCAAAATGACAGAAACACACATAGAAATATTAGAGGATAATTTGATAAATATTAGAGGCAAATATGGGTGGTTAGAAATGGAGTTCATATTTATTGAACACCTCATTCAATCCTTAAAGTTTTGTTATTATAGATTAAATATGCTTAATTCTCTAATTTATAATTATATAATTGATTCTTGAAATAATGGATAACACTGGAAATAAAATGGGGAAATATACCTCTCTATTGTCAAATTAACATATTTCTCCTTTCCAGTAATTTATTTAAAATTTTTCATAAAAATGACTGTAAAACCATAGTTGGTTCTTAACATTTTTTACATAGATCACTTTGAGAATCTGAATAAGAAAATTATGAGTCTTCTTTCCCAGAAAAAAGTGTCTATAAAATGTGTATATATACCCAAAATTATTGACACATTGCAGGGGACACAACTGACATAATTTCACAATTTCATGGGCCCTTAAGCATTCTGATACTTACTTCAATATCCAGTACGCACACCGCACCCACACACACACCAAATTCCCAAAGACTGTAGCCCCTTTCCTTCTCTGCATCCCTACACCATAACCTAATACTTGATGTCTAATTTTTAGTTTTTTCCCATTAATTTATTAAACAAAATCCTTTTCAAAAACAAAATAATCTCTTCAGAGAAATGTGCCTTTTATACTCCAGCTGGCACACAGAAGATGCTTGAGAATCACGTTGGGATTGATAGAAAGGAAAATGCAAGTAAATGAAAGCCATAATTACATGAGACCCTACGTGTTGTCCTTGGAATGTGAACGTTTCCACTTGCAAAATGTTTAGACTGTCTCTATTCATTGGTCCTTCTGCATCTTTTCTCCACTAAATCAAGGACCACTGGATGACCCTGTGATGTTTTACACAATCAATGTAAAGCTCTGTCCTATAGTTAACTGAATTTCAGCTTCAGTGAGCCAAATCCACCCACTTACAGGACACAAAGTTTGAGCCCAAGTTTTGGAGCTTTAGAGGAAAGACATCCTTACTTCTTTCTCTATCTCCGTTCAGCATGGTACTCCCTCACTTGATATCTTCACACTGCCAGGTCAAATCTCTTTGCCTTTTTGTCTGACCTAAGGCCATTTAAAACTACCAGGCAAGGACTACGACTGCCATGGGGCTTCCTTTCATGTAGCAAGGTAACAGAGCAAATATGCTCATCCTGGATAGAAGTTGTGTCACGCTTTGGTTATAGCTAGGTAGGTCAGTTATGCTCAGTTGGCCACCTTCTGAAGTCCTCTGAAAACAGAGTAAAATTGGTATCTGATGCTGAGAATCACAGAAATCTCAGAAAATTTTTTCATTTTTTATCAGAGCTTTATACCTAACTCTCCTTTACTAAAAAGACAAAAACAAAACCAAAAAAAGTACAACACACATGCTAATGTGATTATAGGTGTCACATGCAATGTTGTGTTATTTCAGCTTCCTTGAACCAAGTTAATATCCTAAAGAAAAATTTTGTCCTAGGAAGTGGACTTAAGACAGAGAACTTGTGATGCACATATCTAGGTTTTTGCTTCCTTTCCCTGGTTTTACTGCAGTTACACTACATGAAAATTAGAGAAAGATGGGGCGCCTGGGTGGCCCACTCAGTTAAGTCTATCCGACTTTGGCTTCAGGTCATGATCTCGCATTTCACAATTTCAAGCCCCGCATCAGGCTCTGTGCTGACAGCTCAGAGTCTAAAGCCTGGTTCAGATTCTGTGTCTCCCTCCCTCTCTCTCCCTCTGTCTCTCTCTCTCTCTCTCTGCCCCTTCCCCACTTGCACTCTGTCTCTCTCTCTCAAAAATAAATAAGCATTAAAAAAAAGAAAAATTAGAGAAACAAAAACAAGTGTTTCTCCAATTATTATTAGCCATTTGCTCATTTTTATAGACTCTATTATCTTCTCAATGAGATTATCAGTTTTTCATTTAGGTGGTGCTCAGTCTACAATTAAGAAGTTAATTACAGAATTTGCCATTAAGGAAATGTAGGATAGTGGAGTGTGAGAGATTTGTTAACCTCAGAAATAGCAAAGTAGGCTTGAGTTGTGACTTAACAAAGGCCAGCCAGGAAATAATGGCTGGGAAGAAGGGGTAGTTCCAGGGATATAAATTGTCTAAACAAAGCCTCCGGGCTCAAATATTTTTGAGTAGCTGTCATCTAATGAATGACCTGTTGAATTTTGAAATTGTCACCTTTGGGAAGAACTCACAATTCTAGATTTAGAAGCAATTTCTTCTCTTTTTTTAAGAATTTTTTTTTTAATTTTTAAGTAACCTCTACACCCAGTGGGGGCTCAAACTCACAACCCTGAGAGCAAGAGTTGCATGCATAACAAGATGAGCCAGGCAGGTGCCCTAGATTTAGAAGCAATTTCTTTTTTTTTTAAGATTATTTTTATGTTTAAGTAACCTCTACACCCAGTGTGGGGCTCAAACTCACATCCCTAAGATCAAGAGTTGCATGCTCTACAAGATGAGCCAGGCAAGCGCCCTAGATTTAGAAGCAACTTCTGTGTAAACCTGGGGCAAGTGCTCTAGTTGCTGACCCACCACAGGCCACAGAAAACCCATAAAGTGGAAAGCAAAAGAAAAGAGCAAAAAGGGTGGTGGTGGGTAGAGATGAGAAGGGGTTTGTGAGTCCAAACTGCCTCACCATGTAAGGGGCAGGCAGAAACCAGGAAAAATAAGAACAGAAGACTATTTAATTAATATGATCTGAGAGCCACTTCGAGGAGTTCTCAGAGAACAAATGTCACCTCAAAGACCTTTGGTGCTTGCTAAGGCCCCCTGATTTATAATCAGAGGAAATTTTGCCTTTTCTCAAACCTTGGTGATGATCTGAAGTGTCCTTTCATTTACCCAGTGTGAAGCTGCCAGAAGTTTGAGCAGAGGATTAGACATTACTAAGTAATCTATTACTATTTAATTTCTTTGTTGTCCATATATCTGAGTGTAATCCTACACTCAGATGGGGAAAAAATGAGGGAGAAAAATCTAAAAAGGACATTTCTCACTAGGGGAAAAATGACACAAAATGTTCTTTCCACTTTGTATCATCCCTTTGTAGATGGGAATGTAACTCTCTATCATGTAAAATCTGTTTCCTGAGTTTTGACTAAGGAGTTTAGGGTTGCATCTGGTGTAAATCCATTTCGCCAGTTTTTTATGTGATGTCTCTTATGGATATATGAAGCAATTAAGTGAAAAAAAAATAGTTCTGACCTAAGCCTAAATATAGCTTTGCTAAATTGAACCATTTATTTAAGAGGAAAACTGACTTTAAGAATCATACTACATTTTAATTCAGCCTCCAAAATCTATTTTCTACATTAGACACTATTAGTCCCCTGCAAAACATGTCCAACAGTTATTCTGAAACTATTGTTTTCTTTTCGTCTTGTATTCTGAGATTTCTTCAGAGTAAAAAATGAGCAATGATGAATTATGACAAAATTACTTTTTCCTTCCAAAATATTCACATCTGGACTTTGTTTAAATCACTCTACCTGTCATTTTTGCCTGCAGAAATCAACAACAAACAGTGAAAAGAGACATCAAGTTTGGTATCATTTTAGTTCCTAAAGCCTTTCCATTTTCATATTGGTTTCCTCAAAAGGCAAAACCACCCAAATATCACAGGAATCACTATCAGCCTATATTCCTTCCTGAAGTGATCATTCAGTGAAATAATAAATGTTTTATTCCTGCAGCTCCTGTTTCTTGCTGTCTTCCTTTCATTTGCTTTCAGCCTGAGTGAGAAATTTATTTTTGACACTGTTATTACATGAGGAACTAGTCATGTTGGAGTGTAAAATACTGAAATCTTTTTCAGTATAGTTACTGAGCGCTTCCTCTTCCATCAAAATATAGGCTAAATCTACAGAATTCCTATTAAATATCTTTTTAGTGTGATGCCATCGTTGAATGATTTTGAAATGTGATAAAAGCAGGTGATCCAAAGTATTTGGATGCCAAGTATTTGGCAGCTTCAGATCCAAAGGAATGAGGATTTGGACCTCTGTTTTTGTTGCGAAGAAAACAAATGGTGTCAGCAGTCCCGTGACTGTTCCCAATCCTACTCAGTTAGGAGGCCCTTAGCGTTTCCCTCAGCAAGACTAAACTTCGGACATTCTTTTTCCAGACTATAGGCTCTGGCCTCCCTTTATTTACAGCATTTACTTTATACAACTTTTAATTCTTTCTTTGCCCCTTTAAGATGTAACATTTTTAAAAAGCTTTTTGCCAGTCTTACAATCCAGGAATGTCTTTCTCAAGGACATGAGGCCATCTCTTTGAAATGTAAACACTCAGGAAGACAGTGCCCCTACCTCCCTGTATCTTTGAGAAAGGAGGAGGCTCACTTTGGTGGGCACCTTGTAAAATTACCTTTGGTCATGAAGATTACTTTTCCGTTGGGGGAAAACTGATTAACACAGATGGCCTAGGACCCCATCTCCAAATCTTAAAAAGACTTCCCCACTCTTTGTTCCAGTGAAGGTGAACTCACACTCAGTTCTTGTGTCTCCTATGATGTGGACCTTGAAGAAAGTCTTCCCTGCCAGTTAACTCTGTCCAGTGCAATTTTTGCTTTGACAAGTGTTTAAAATATGCTACTCTACAGTATCAGTATAATCAAGGTTTTGCCACACCACTCTCCTGACATATTTTTAAGTATAAAAAAGAAGACATCAAAAACAGACTTAAGGCTATTATGAGATATCAGAACTGATATAAAATCAAACCAGCTGCTAATAGTTATTAAAATATTCATGAGGGTGCCTGGGTGGCTCAGCTGGTCGACTAACTCTTGATTTTGGCTCAAGTCATGATTCCAGGGTCATGGGCTTGAACCCCACATTGGGCTGTGTGCTAATCATGGAGCCTCCTTGAGATTCTCTCTCTCTCTCTCTCTCTCTCTCTCTCTCTCTCTCTCTCTCTCTCAATCTATCAACCTCTCTCTCTCCCTCACTCCCTCCTCTGCCCCTCTCCCCTACTTATGTGCACTCTCTGTCTAAAATTAAATAAATAAATGAATAAATGAATAAGAAATAAAATGTTCATGAAAAAGACTAGAATGGAAAAAAAAGGTGATTTATTCACTTCCTATATTTTTCTACAAAAGACTCAAGCCAGTTTGGAATCAATAAAATAATAAACACAAGTAAAAACTAAAAAGAAGAATACAAACAGTCTTCCCAGAAGCGATAACATAGGTGTTATGATCAAGCCTCGTATTTGATTCTGAAGTTCTTGACAGCCAGGGAAAGAAGTAAAAAGAGTCAATTCCTCAAGGCAACTTTTCTTAAGTAACTTCTAAAAAATGTCTTCACTTAGAATTTCATGTAGAGAACACTAAGAAATGTAACAGAGAATGTTTTCGTGTTAAATGTGAACATACTTCTGTGTTTACAACAAATGTTATAACATATTTGCTATGGTTATTTCTCTTTTTTTTGGTATCAATTTGTCTCTTTTTTTATTAAGAAACTTTATTGTTTAGAATAGCTTTAGATTTATAGAAAATTTGGGAAGATAACACAGAGTGCTCCCTGTAACCCAAACTTAGTTTCTCCTATTATTAACATCCTATATTTGTAAGGTACATTTGTTACAATTAATGAACAAATACTAACACATTACATAACTATTATCATAATTAAATTATACACTTTATACAGATGTCCTTACTTTTTAACCCAATGTCCTTTTTCTCTTTGGATCCCATCCATGATAAATTTTACATTTATTTTTTTTAGTTTATGTTTTTTAATGTTTATTCACTTTTTGAGAGAGAGAGAGAGAGAGACAGTGCACGTGAGTGAGGGAGGGGAAGAAAGAGGGAGGTACAGAATTTGAAGCAGGCTCCAGGCTCTGAGCTGTCAGCAGAGAGCCTGACAGGGGGCTCAAACTCAAGAACCAGGAGATCATGACCTGCACCGAAGTCAGACACTCCTCAACAGACTGAGCCACCCAGGCGCCCCTGAGAAAACTTTGTTACATTTAGTCATCCTGTTTCCTTAAACTCCTCTTGGTGTGACAATGTCTTAGGCATTTCTTTTTTTTTTTTTTTTTTTTTTTTTAGTCTAGTATAGTTAACATATGTGTTTTATTAGTTTCAGATGTACAATTTAATGATTATAATGATTAAACAGTTCCATATATCACTCAGTGCTCATCAGGACAAGAGTATTCTTAATCCCTTCTGGTCATTTCTTATAGTGACGACTGATGGAAGCCTAGGGCTTAACCCAGAAATATGGGAAGGTGTAGGAAAGGTGATCCTAGAAGGAGAATAATGGGGTCTGAATATGTTATTCTTTGCTTGTGAGACTGGAGTTGAGAATTAAGTTTAAAGTGCCTGGGGCGCCTGGGTGGCTCAGTCAGTTAAGTGTCTATAGTGACTATAAGTGTCTAAGTGACTAAATGTCTAAGTGACTATAGCTCAGATCGTGATCTCACGGTCCCACAGTGTGGAGCCTGCTTGGGATTCTCTCTCCTTTCCTCTCTCTCTCTGCCTCTACCCCATTCACTCTTTCTCTCTTTCAAAAATAAGTAAGTAAACTTTAAATAAAAAGAAAAATTAAAGTGCCTTAATTGATGTTATATTCTCTTTTTATCATTTATGCTTTGGAAACAAGGAACCCAGGGGCAGATTTGGTTTTCTATTGTGAATTTAAGAAAGCTAAGAAATGTTCAGAACTGGATGGAGGTCCACCCACCTTTGTCCGGAAATAGACGCTAGAGGCATCACTGATGTTTTGCACAACTCCAGGAGGTACATTTACATAAAAGACAATGCAATTTGAATTTTCTGGCACTGTGTGACTTATGGCAGTGTCAGAATATGGGGAACGAAAGTTAGGATTTTGAGGCTGCTTTACACAACTTCTAATTCTGAGGCCACAAGAACACATGGAATAAATATGCTTTAGCAAGTAAATTTTTGTGGCTGGTGGTGGTACTCACCTGTTACCATCTAGAAAGAGTTTAATAATTCCAAAAGTGATCTGACTCTGGGAAACTTGACATACGGTGGTAAAGAAAAAAGAATCTGTAGAATTTTCTGTTGACAGTGATTTTTTTCTCTCTCTGCTATCATCTGAATTGTGAGCATTCTCCTGACAGTTTATTTCTCTGCTCACTATAACAACAACAACAACAACAACAACAGCAGCATATTGGTATGGCTATATGCCACACACTGTTCTGACAAACTTAGATATATTTATTCATTTAGATATATCTACTCATTTAAATTTCATAAAACTTCAAGAACAAAGTACTATTGTTTCCCCCCATTTCACAGAGAAACAGAAGCACAGTCGGGTTAAGTAGCAAGTCTAAGGTCATGCAGCAAATGCATAATGGAAGCAGGATTTAGACTCTGACATTATGACTCCAGAGCTCATTCTTTGGATAGAGACAAGAGTGCCCTTCAATTATTAGGAGTGGTCCCTTGTAATCTTCAGACTATTTTGCTGGAAAAATGAGAATGGGCTCATGTGGCTTCCTTACCAATTAACTATTGGTATAAAGAACATGGGTCATTTCCAGGATGAGACAGTTAGGACCTAATGTATCTCTTCCATTCTTATCTTTCTCTATTATAATGAGTTGGAAGCTACCTGTGAGATGTCAGTGTCACAAGATGGAGAAGGGCCAGATATCAGAGTCAACAGATGGAGGAAAGCACCCATCAACCTACAAAAGACTTTGTGTTACGTGAGAACTAAACTTGAGATTTCAATTGGGAAAGTCATTTATTATCTCACATAGTCTTTTCTACTTTTACTAATACAGAGCTCTTAAACACTACCCTATGGTTCTAATTACAGCTCTATATCCATTCCCTAGCTGACTACATCCACAAACTTGATTCTAAATGTAATCTATTTGCTAACGATTTTCAAGAGTAAATCCAAATTTGATATTCTCATGTCTAAATACCATTTGGAGGATGTACATTCAATATCTTGAAAACATATTTCCATAATAAAAACTCTCAGTAAACCAGGGATAGAGGGGAACTTTCTCAACGTGATAAAGAATATCTTTAAAAATCTATGGCTAACCTCATACTTAATGGTAAGAAACTAGAAGCTTTGTCACTAAGATCAAGAATAAGGCAAGGATGTTCCATCTCACCACTACTTTTCAACATCTTACTGGAAGTCCTAGTTAATGAAAAAGATAAGAAAAAATTAAATGCTATATATATTGCAAAGGAAAAAAAATAAAACTTTGTTCACAGATGACATGATCACCTATGCAGAAAATCTGAAAGAAATGACAAAAATTTCCTAGAACTCCTAAGTGTTTGTGACAAGGTTGCAGAATACAAAGTTAATATACAAAAAGTCAATCACTTGTAAAAGATCTGTATGCTGAAAACTATAGAAAGCTTATGAAGGAAATTGAAGAAGATATAAAGAAATGGAAAAACATTCCATGCTCATGGATTGGAGGGATAAATATTGTCAAAATGTCAATACTACCCAAAGCTATCTACACATTCAATGCAATCCCAATCAAAATTGCACCAGCATTCTTCTCGAAACTAGAACAAGCAATCCTAAAATTCATATGGAACCACAAAAGGCCCCGAATAGCCAAAGTAATTTTGAAGAAGAAGACCAAAGCAGGAGGCACCACAATCCCAGACTTTAGCCTCTACTACAAAGCTGTAATCATCAAGACAGCATGGTATTGGCACAAAAACAGACACATAGACCAATGGAATAGAATAGAAACCCCAGAACTAGACCCACAAACGTATGGCCAACTAATCTATGACAAAGCAGGAAAGAATATCCAATGGAAAAAAGAGAGTCTCTTTAACAAATGGTGCTGGGAGAACTGGACAGCAACATGCAGAAGGTTGAAACTAGACCACTTTCTCACACCATTCACAAAAATAAACTCAAAATGGATAAAGGACCTGAATGTGAGACAGGAAACCATCAAAACCCTAGAGGAGAAAGCAGGAAAAGACCTCTCTGACCTCAGCCGCAGCAATTTCTTACTTGACACATCCCCAAAGGCAAGGGAATTAAAAGCAAAAATGAACTATTGGGACCTCATGAAGATAAAAAGCTTCTGCACAGCAAAGGAAACAACCAACAAAACTAAAAGGCAACCAACGGAATGGGAAAAGATATTTGCAAATGATGTATTGGACAAAGGGCTAGTATCCAAAATCTATAAAGAGCTCACCAAACTCCACACCCGAAAAACAAATAACCCAGTGAAGAAATGGGCAGAAAACATGAATAGACACTTCTCTAAAGAAGACATCCGGATGGCCAGCAGGCACATGAAAAGATGCTCAACGTCGCTCCTCATCAGGGAAATACAAATCAAAACCACCTCAGATATCACCTCACGCCAGTCAGAGTGGCTAAAATGAACAAATCAGGAGACTATAGATGGTGGAGAGGATGTGGAGAAACGGGAACCCTCTTGCACTGTTGTGAGAATGCAAACTGGTGCAGCCGCTCTGGAAAGCAGTGTGGAGGTTCCTCAAAAAATTAAAAATAGACCTACCCTATGACCCAGCAATAGCACTGCTAGGAATTTACCCAAGGGATACAGGAGTACTGATGCACAGGGGCACTTGTACCCCAATGTTTATAGCAGCACTCTCAACAATAGCCAAATTATGGAAAGAGCCTAAATGTCCATCAACTGATGAATGGATAAAGAAATTGTGGTTTATATACACAATGGAATACTACGTGGCAATGAGAAAGAATGAAATATGGCCTTTTGTAGCAACGTGGATGGAACTGGAGAGTGTGATGCTAAGTGAAATAAGCCATACAGAGAAAGACAGATACCATATGGTTTCACCCTTATGTGGATCCTGAGAAACTTAACAGAAACCCATGGGGGAGGGGAAGGAAAAAAAAAAAAGAGGTTAGAGTGGGAGAGAGCCAAAGCATAAGAGACTGTTAAAAACTGAGAACAAACAGAGGGTTGATGGGGGGCGGGGGGGGGGGGCGGGGGGGAGGGTGGGTGATGGGTATTGAGGAGGGCACCTTTCGGGATGAGCACTGGGTGTTGTATGAAAACCAATTTGACAATAAACTTCATATATTGAAAAATAAAAAAAATAAAAAAAAATAAAGCAGAGAAAAAAATAAATAAAATAAATAAATAAATAAATAAATAAATAAATAAAATAAGTCAATCACTATCCTACACATCAGCAATGAACAAGTGGAATCTGAAATTAAAACCCAATACCATTTATGCTAACACACTAAAAATGGAAAGCTTAGATATAAATCTAACAAAACATGTACAAGATCTATATGAAAAAAATTGCAAAATTCGGATGAATAAAATTTTTAAAAGAACTAAATAAATGGAGAGATATTCCGTGTTCATGGATAGGAAGACTTAATATTGTCATGAGGCCAGTTCTTTCCCCCTTGATCTATATATTCAATGCAATTCTAATCAAAATCCCAAAAAGTTATTTTTGTGAAAATGACAAACCAATTCCAAAGATTATATGGAGAGTCAAAAAACCCAGAATATGCAACACAATATTGGAAAAGAACAAAGTTAGACCTCAAGATGTAATACAAAGCTATATATGACACACATACACATATATGTATACATATAGTATATATAAGATATATACATATTTTAGTATATACTACATACATAGTAATCAAGACAGTGTGGAACTGGTGAAAGAAGAAACAAACAGATCACCAGAACAAAATAAAGAGCCCAGAAATAGACCCCCATAAATATGGACAATGGAGAGTCTGAAAGAAAAATAACTGTCAGCATAGAATTCCACACCCAGCAGAACACTATTTTAAGAATAAGGCTGAATAAAGATATTTTCAGACAAACAAAAACTACCCTCACTAAAAGGAGTTCTAAAGCCTTTATCTAAGATTAAAGAATATCTCTGCTAAAAGTTGAAGATGCAAGAGGAACAAGTAATGAATAAAAATAATGGTAACTATGTTGATAAACAGTAAGCAAACACTGAGAGGTACTCCTCAATATTTAGAAATATGTCTACAGGGGATGGTGGGGTGGGGCAAGGGTAGATTGTAGGTCATCTATGTTTGTTAATTGGCTTTACCCAAAGGAACAGTAAACTTTCTCATGTCTTTGTGATGAGGTAATTTTACAACTTGGAGCAAGATACCCACTGAAGTTAGGCTCCTACTTTCCCATAGAAACTGGGAGATAAAGATAATGTCTTGCTTGATTATTACATTTCAAAGGGATGGCTATCCAGTCCTTGAGAAAGACATTCCTGGGTCCATAAAACTGGCAAGAGGCTTTTAAAAAGATGTATATCACAAAGAGCTAGAGAAAGATTTACAAAATTGTAAGTTTCTAAAGTAAATGCTCTAAGAGGGAGGTCAGGCCTGAAGACAAGAAGTCTGTCTTAAGTCAAACAGAAACACATTAAGACTTTCTTGGTTAACAAGTATTATGGACTGAATTGCCCCCCACCCCAATTCATATGTTGAATACACAACTCTCGGTATGTGTGAATTTGAAGACAGCCTTTAGGGAGGTAATTAAGGTTAAATGAGGCCCTAAGAGTAAAGGTCTAATCCAATAGGGCTGTTATCTTTATGAGATGAGGAAGAAACACAAGAGCTCAAGCACACAGAAAAGGCCATGTGAGGGCTCAGTGAGGGCAGCCAGGAAGAAAGGACCCACCCACCAGACACCAAGCTTACTAACATCTGAATCTTGCACTTTTAGCCTCCAGAGTCATGAGATTAAAAAAAGAAAAAAAAAAAAATTCTGTTGTTTAAGCCACCCAATCCATGGCATTCTATTGTGGTAACCTAGGAAGACTACCACAGAGGTATGAATAAATGACAGAATGAATAAATATTGCCTCCCATTATTAGGAATCGATTTTAAAGCAAGTCTAGTAAGGTTTAATTAAAACGTCAGAATTAGGTTGGAAAATTCGGCATCTTCCTGGCACACTGATATAATTTTTGGTGATTCCATTAGTATAATTTAGAGCAATGAATTCATTAAGAAATAGTGCTAGTTTCTTATAATTTAATGCTACAAATTAACTATGACAGATCTGGGGAGCTGGTTGGTAAAAACCCAAAGATTATAAATCAGAACACTCAGAAGTTCATCATTAAGCTCAGTAATTGGAGAAATGTATTAAGAACCATGACTACCAGGGTGCCTGGGTGGCTCAGTCAGTTAAGCATCCGACTTCAGCTCAGGTCACGATCTCACGGTCCGTGAGTTCGAGCCCCGCGTCGGGCTCTGGGCTGATGCCTCAGAGCCTGGAGCCTGCTTCTGATTCTGTGTCTCCCTCTCTCTCTGCCCCTCCCCTGTTCATGCTCTGTCTCTCTCTGTCTCAAAAATAAATAAACGTTAAAAAAAAAAAAAAAAAAGAACCATGACTACCACAACAATAAGATTTACTGTCTAATTTCCAAAAGAGAACTATGAAGGAAGCAGTAGTCTATAGATAGGCACTTTTTAAAAAAAATTTTTTTTAATGTTTATTTTTGAGCTCAAGAGAGGGTGTGAGAGGGAAGGGGACAGAGAGAGTGAGGGAGACACAGAATCTGAAGGAGGCTCCAGGCTCTGTCTGAGCTGTCGGCACAGAGCCCAATACAGGGTTCAGAATCAGGAACCACTAGATCATGATGCTTAACCGACTGAGCTACTGGGGGGTGGGGGTGTGGGGGTGGGGACCATAGATAAGCACTTTTGATCTCATGGTATCTAGGTTTTAAATCCATCCTTTAGTTCTTTGCATTAAATATTATGCTTCACTTATGCTGCCATTTAATATACTTTAATCATAATCTTGTTTCTATGTTATTCAGTTTCCTTTAAGATTTTAATTATTAATTCATACTAGTGAACTTACAGCTTATCTACAATATTTCTGATATTCTAGAGTAAATTATTAAATAAAAGGACAGAAATTTTGTAATTGTCTTCTAATCATTTCTCATACTCTACTGATCCAGAAACAGGCTTCAAAATCCCTGTATATGGACTTAACACTGTATTTTTATTTTATTAACTCATTCAACCAATATTCATTTGGCCATCTACCAGACACTAACTATTACAGTTGCTGGGGCAGGGGTGATGACTTTGATATATTCTGTATTTTCTTTGAACTTACCATTCAGAAGGAGACTTTTATGTAAATTAAAAAGTACAAGGAGAGGAGGTGGTTAATTCAAGTTGAGTGAGGATATGATATGTCTTAGATACAAGCAGGATGTAACAGCTGGACTTAACAGATGAGAAGGTGTTTTCCAGGGGCCAGATGCATAAAACTGAATCAGGGAGAACAACAGCCTGGAGGTGGGCAAGATTTAAACAATTTCATAAAATATTTAACCAAATTGGAACAACTGAAACATGTAATACATTAGTTAGAATTCATAAATCAAGACATTGTACAATATATCTCAAGTCCTTATTAGAAACATTTTCTTGTCTGCCTAAATATGTCAAATAGATCCCAAAGCATCCATATGTTTTTATCCAGAATATTTGTTTTACCTTTCAATTGACTTGTGTATCAAGATCTAGAGAAACAATTTAAAATGATGTTAGAAAGGGGGCACCTGGGTGGCTCAGTTGCTTAAGCGTCAGACTTTGGCTCAGGTCACGATCTCACCATTTGTGAGTCGGAGCCCCACGTCGGGCTCATGCTGTCAGTGCAGAACCCACTTTGGACCCTTTGTCCCCCTGTCTATGTCCCTTCCCTGCTTGCACTCTGTCAAAAGTAAATAAATATTTTAAAAAAATTAAAATTAAAATACAATGATGTCAGGAAACTAATGTATCTATAATCTGGGGATTTGACACTGAAGCTATTTATGATGCTTTAAAATACCATAAATATTAATGTTTCTTTCCCCCATTATACACACAAAACATATTCATTGTAAAAGTTTTGGAAATACATAAAAAATATGAATATCAGCTGTTAATTCATGTTTATACTGGGTACATATAATGCACATAGCAAATATAGTTTCTATTTTCACTTAAATATTTTTGTTTGGTCACATTGCCCATTGGGAATGTTATACCAATTTTATTCCCACCAATAATGTATACTTGTTAAAAAAAGTAGGTGGATGGGCTTTGCAAATTTAGTAAGAAACAATGATAGCTCATCATTTTAATTTGCATTTCTTTGACCATTAGCAAACTTGGACTTCTTTACCTAAACCTTTTCCATTTCTTTTCTTCAACTATTCTTCATATTCTTTGCCATTTTTCTAATATGGGTTTCTCATTGTTCTTAATAATTTATAAGAGATGTTTACACATTCATGAAATTTAGTCTTTGTCCTACATTTATTTTGCCAATTTCTCCTTTGTTTTGTAATTTAACATCGTTTATAAGGTTTTTAGCAAAGTTTTAAAGTTTTACTTGTTCTTTTGGTGTTATGCTTGGAAGGGCCTTTCCAAATATAAATTCAGATAACATATTCAATTCCATTTCTTCCAGTTCTTTTATTGCATTTTTACATTTAAATGTTTAATTTATTGTGGTCTAGAATACCAAGGTAGAAGCACATCACTCTTTTTTTTATTTAACCAAGTAATTAATTGTTCAAATATCATTCCTGAATAGTCTTTCCTTTTCCAGAGAATTGGAGATACAATTTTTTAAGTTTATTTACTTATTTAGAGATAGAAAGAGAGAGCACATGCATGTAGGGGAAGACACAGATAGGGAGAGAGAATCTCAAGCACATTCCACACTGCCAGCACAGAGCCCAATGTGGGGCTTGATCCCAGGAACCACAAGATCATGACGTGAGCCAAAATCAAGAGCTGGACACTTAACCAAATGAACCACCCAGGTGCTCCAGAGATAACATTTTTTTTGCCTTATTGATATTAAATGTGTCTCAGATTATTTTCATAGGACCTTGTATTCATCTCTGCCATTTTATATTGTTTTGAATCTCATCATTACTTCAACCGTTATAATTTAATAACACATAGTCACATCTGGGGGTTCAAATGAAAACATATATTCCAGATTTGGGACTATAAATGTTTTGTAGAATGGTAACATTTACGTTACATATACATAGCACATCAATACTGACCAAATATCTATAAGACTATCATGAAGAGTGAACCAAACAAGGCAGATAACAAAAACTGCAAATAGCAAAAAATGTTTATTTAGTCACGTGAATGTTTCAAAAACAATAACACAGAAGCCTAAATTATGTCAAATATATTGTGCTCTCATATTCTTTTGCAAGTACAGCAGCTTATACACATATACAAAATGGTGGAAGTAGTAACTAGAGCAAAATACATGTATTAAAAACATCAGAATATGAATAGCCAGCTAATTTTTGCTCACCCTGCCCAATATTCCCATTATTTAAATAGATGATAGTGCAAAAAGGAGTGGAAAGAGAACGTTACTACAAATTTAAGCAAACTTAAGCAAAAAATTCCAACCGCTAGATATTTACCATCAGAGCCCTTTTTAAAGCATATGGAATGAATCTCCTTAATTATTTGGGTTCCGAGTCTATTAATACATTAGCAGCAAATAAAAACAATTAATTACTTGTTCCTATGTAATAAAATTGATTTTCAAATCAGTTAAGAAGGTTCCATTTAACTGGTAAAAATGATACTGCACATGAGACGAGTTTGCCAAGAAGTAGCTTAAGCATGTTCAATTACTCAATTTAATGATAATTCATTAATTGTAAGCAATTAGTAAATAGCATACCTTGGACGCTCAAAATGGTAGCCTATCATGCTGTAGCCTCTTTAAAATGTCACTGAATTTACTAATCTTGCACTGTAAAATCATGAAAGTATTTGGATAATGAACAAATGAACTAAGTATGCAGCTCCAACTTCTTGGGACATTTTTTTAAAAATCTCATTTATGTTGCTAAATAAATAACTTACATTTTACATATATTGGATTTTCTAAATAACTCGTAAGATATGAATTTATGACATGTCATCTCTAAAATGTAGTGATTTCTTTCCAATCTTAGTGATGTGGGGAGTAGCCAGTCTCAAAATGGTCTCTACAAGTATTTTCCAAAGAGCTTACTAGAGAATCATCTATGGATAAAATCGTGTTTGGACAGAGTGTTCCATTATCTAAGGTTTCAAATCTTGTTGCCTAAAAATAACCAAAGGGCAAGATGTTCTGCTCTAAGAAAGGACTCTAATAGCAGTAGCTTCCTCTTTTCTTTTTCTTTTTTTTTATTAGTTAGTTTCAGGGATTCATCCCATTTTCAGGGAGGTAAACATCTCCTTTATTAAAGTTTTTCTAGTAGAAACCAGTAATAAAAGGAGATAATCTCTAACTCATATACCATGTCTTTTTTTGGGTAGTGTTTTTTTCATATCATTCTTTTAGCTTTATTAAAAAATATTGTCCTCATAGCAGAGCCGACTTTCAAACTTTTGATACAATATCTTTCTCCCATTTTACTTTAGAAATTGGGCTTATTTTATGAAATAGAACGCACATATATTTTAAAATAAGTAATAGTTTTAGTTTCTATCCCATGTGTTCCAATTATTTGAATTGTGTATTTAAGTAGAGAGAGCTCCCTATGAGACGTGCAGCCATTTCTGATATGGGCAAATTTGGCAGATTTTTAGATAAATTTTTAATGGGAAAAGTTAAAATCATGCTAGTGCTAGATAGTACCTATCGTACTGAACAACTAAATCAACTTCTTCAAGAAAAAATAATGATGAAAATAAATTTATTTCCTAAAACACAAAACTAAATTCTTTGTCTAGTATAATAAGGTTTTTAAAAAGTAAGCAGGTAAAAACCTAACCCAGGTTTTCAATTTTCAGAAAGCAAACAAGAATGTAGCTATCAATATACCAGGAAAGGGATCTAGGAAAGCCCTGGGGATCCAATTAGTTTAGCACCTCTATCTAAGTTTTCCCCTATTGGGAGATCCATAAAAACAATAGGTGACATGTTTCTATAAGGACAAATGTACGTGAGCATATGTGTGTGTTTATGTCAGTGCATCTAAGGCCAGACGAGGCCCTGCTCTTGTTGTTTGTGATAATTTGAAAGTTGAAACGTGCAAACCCAGATTGTCAAATTCTGTCACTTACCTTTTTATTGGCCTGTTTTACTTCAAGACGGAAAGAAAAAGAAAGCTAACTTACTGTTTTCTCTAAAAACACTATTATTGGAATGATTATAAAATAGAACAATCAAACTCAGCCATTATAGTAGATCAATACACGTTTTCATTGATTCTCAGTGGGGATGAAAATGTAATTTACTTAAAAATGACAAATGTTTGTAAGAATTAAAGAGAAACACAAGAGACATCATTCGTAAGTGCTTTCTTGTAGCTACATGTCAAGTTTGTTGTAAATAGCTCCAAAGCAGAATTACTCCTCTCCCCAGCCTTTGACATTTTGCCTAAAAAAATCACTTTCTTTGTGTTAAAAGGTCATTTGATTTTTTATGCTCCAGAGTTCCCTCAGAAAAAAAAAAAATGATTCTTGTGAAAGACGCTATTATATTCTGTTAAGCTCATCAGTTTTAATTCTAAAAAACCAAAGTTCTATTTAAGAAGAAAATCAGGGGTATAACTTGTTGGTTGCTCAATTGTCCTTATTTCCAATACAAAGGGAACATTTTATGTGAGATTTCAATCAGGAGAAGAAAAGAGAGCCATGAGGTAACACCAGTACCTTTCTGTGGTGCTTGGAGCAGCAAGGACAGCACAAGAATGTGGCAAAATCACTCATGGAAATGAAGTATTGACACACAAATAAAGACCTTATGATATTTGCCATGTAGAGGACACATTCCCTTCCTTATGACAAATGACAATCAAGAAATTAAGTATTAAAAAAAAAGAAGTAAAGTATTTGAGTCAGTACGTTTCATGATTAGAAATAAATTCTAGGGGCACCTGGGTAGCTCAGTCAGTTAAACATCCAACTTTGGTTCAGGGCATGATCCCATGGTTCATGAGTTCAAGTCCTGCATAGGGCTCTGTGCTCTGTGCTCAGGGCCTGGAGCCTGCTTCAGATTCTGTGTCACACTCTCTCGCTGCCCCTCCTCTGCTTGGGCCCTCTCTCTCTCTCTCTCTCAAAAATAAATAAACATAAAAAAAAAAAAACTAAAAAAAAAAAAAGAATTCTAGTGTATGTGTGTGTGCACGTGCACATTACATTTAGCCCTAAGTGTGATTTTTTTAATATTTACTTGTTTTTGAGAGAGAGAGAAAGTGTGAGCAGGGAAGTGGATGAGAGAGAGAGAGATAGAGAATCTGAAGCAGGCTTCAGGTTCTGCTCTGTCAGCACAGAGCCTCATGCAGGGCTTGAATCCATGAACCTCAAGATCATGATCTGAGCCAATGTCTAACACTTAACCAACTGAGCCACCCAGGCACACCCCCTTTTTTTATGTTTAAGTATTATTTTATTTTAAAAAAAATTTTAATGTTTATTTATTTTTGAGAGAGAGAGCAACAGAGTGTGAGTGGGGGTTGGGGCAGAAAGTGAGGGAGACAGAATCTGAGGCAGGCTCTAGGCTCTGAGCTGTTAGCACAGAGCCCGACACAGGGCTCGAACTCATGGACTGTGAGGTCATGATCTGAGCTGAAGTTGGACACTTACCAACTGAGCCATCCAGGTGCCCCAAGTATTTTTTTTTTAAAAGACAATGTAGACATTCAAAGGTTTGCTTTGCTTAATTGGGCGATAAATCAGAAAACACCCTAAGTGCTGTGAAAAGTATTTAATCCACTCCAAAGACCCAGGCTATTATAATTTCCAAAAAGTCAGGGTTCTCTAGAAAGTGGAGCCTAAGGCACAGATTTAAGTGTTGATGCTTTACTTGAGAGGTTCAATATAAGGCAGTGATGATTATAAAAAAGGAAAATGGGGCAAGAAAGGCTAAAAACCAATGTGAGGTGAGGCTTTACATGTTGCTATTACCCTCTACCCCCACCCCAAGTCAGAGAGAGGGCAACGTGATCAACAGGTCCAGCCACTTAGGCCATGAGTCTTCTCTGTACCAGATGCGAAAAGAAACTGTGCCTTGAAGTAGTTGAAACAAGGTGGGGAGGTGAAGAAATTTATTTGCCGGCTCCATCCTGATTTGCTTTTCAATGCCTTTTGGGGCATTAACTCCTGTGTAGTCTGGTTATCTGGCAGCCCCTTCCGCAGTTTCACAGAATTCCAGAGCCTACCCTGTAGTGTCACCAAGTCCTGGAATGATAGGAAAAGCCAGAAACTCTGGGCATGTTTCTGGTTGGCTTGGCAGGACAACTTAGTTGTGCAATATGGCCAAGTAGAAAGGCCTAGCTTTTCCAGAGTAAGTGACTGACCAACAGCCTGACCCTTCTGTCTTAGGGGACTTACCTTCTGTCCAAAGAGGAAGTGACTGAGGTGAAAGAAGTAATAGGTGTAATAGGTGAAAGAAGAATAAAGTAATAGGTTAGAATAGAATACAAAAGCAGGAAGCATACAAGGGAAGATACCCAAATAAAGGAATCATTTTGTGGCAAAAGGATGGGTTTCTTAGACTGACTAGATGCCAGGTTATATTAAATCATGCCAATTCTCAGCAGTTTCTGTTTGACATCATAGAGCAGAAAGTTGCCGCACAGTCCGTGGCGATTGTCAAAGTGATGTAAAACAAGTCAAAGCTACTAGCATCTATGTTTCAGAAGATCAAGACATTATGGGATTCACATACCATCGATTCCACTTTGGACTGAAGGCAAATAGGGTAATGGTTGATGTATCCAGTCTTTTCCCCCATGATACTAAGGACATCAACACAGGCTCTATGAACAAATACATGGCAAAACTTACCTGTCATGGTTAATGTTAACCAAGACAGAAACATCAGTGAGATCTGAGAGTGAAGTCAGATAAAAGATGATAACTGATTTTCTAAAACATATCTTTCCTTTCCAATTGCCCAGAGAGGGTAACTTGAAGTGATGTTTTATGCAAGGGTACTTTGAAAATCATTGCCTTGGGGTTGATTTCTGCTCCATGCCTCTAATGTTGAAAAAAGGAGTGTTTTCAGTAGCAAATTACCCCCTAGATAGAGATATATTAACCAACTAGAAGATGTTTTTAGTCAATCTCAAGTACTTGTGACACAGGAATGGGAAGTGGTTTGTATAACTCGTTAGGTTGATGGACTTCCCATGAAAGAAGAATTCTAGGTCAAAGTGTATTTCTTAGATCAGCTGCAATCTTTATTTTAAATGCTGCCATCTGGGGCCCATGAGAGTTCTGAATCATATTCGTGTGGGGAGGACTAAAAATCTTCATTTTAATAAAAAACCAAGGTGATTCTGAAATATAGGTTATTAAACACTGACTTAATATCATCTTCAGGGGAAAAAAATCTACTTGGTGCCCACAAATGCTTTTGAATATTGAAAAAAAAAAGTCACCTGATACCTCAGGGTTCCTTTCTAATAGCAAAGGTGCTAAGGCTTCAAGCTGAGATTTCCATTACAGACCTAAGGAGACAAGAGTACTCCTGTGCTATTAATTAACAACCAAGACCTATGATCTCCCCACCAATGAAAGGCTCTTAAGTAGCTCTGACTTGATCTCCCAGCACTAATAACTTAATTGGAAACATAAAAGATGATGCTAATGGAACATTAGGAAAAAGTCTTATTCAAGCACTGCCCAGTAAGTAGAGTGCTAAATTCCTTGATGTTTCCTATTCTTAACTGTAGTTCTCATTCTGGATGTCCACCCAGTTTACCTGCTATTGACAGATGTTTATGGTATCGAAAGAGTCCTTTAACTCCGATCTTTACAAACGTTGTAAGAGTCTCCGATGAAGAGGAGATTTTATGCTGGGAGAACAATCACTAAATTTGTACTTTACAACATATTAAAATGAAAGTTTGGCAGAAGCAAAATTACATAATAGGTATTGCATTCCAAAGGAGGCATTAGACCATATACAGAATTCAAAAAGGAGTTTTCTGGAAACTATTCACATGTGTTTTAACCACAAGTTCACAAGAAAGATTTAAACAGATTAATAGTTACATATTTGAAGAGAATTTGGAGGGAGATTTCTCTGGGAAAGCTGTGCCCCAAATCCCATCTATCACTTGTGAGAATCTAATAAGTGGTTGTCAAAACCACTGGGATAGCTTTATAGGTGTCATACCCAGTTTAGAGACACAGGGGCAAGGGTGTGACTTACATGTAAGAAATCTAAAGGATGAGAGAGAAGGTAGCTTGCTGTTTTGACAATGACTAAAAAAGTTGGCACTGGCTTATAAATCCAGATTCTGTGTAAAGAATGTATGGTTACTCCCCATGGGCCAGATGTGGGGACACACACAGGAGACCTAGTGCAGGGTCATCTCAGGTCCCACCTGGAAGAATCACATGGTAGTTGAGAGTGACAGAGAATTTGAAGGTATCAAGAAATTTTAAAGAGCTAAGAAAGCAGTGAGCAACTGTCCAAAATCAAGATGCACAGGGTAGGGTCAAAACAACTTCAGGTAAGATGTCTTGAATGAATATAATTGGGGGTAGGGGATGGTTTCTAAAGTACCCTTAAAAGGGAAAGAGCCCACTTTAATTTCCTAATAGTTCCAGAGAACATAGTACCAGCTAATAATAGTATCAGTCAGTTAAGAACTCATCTACCTTCATTCTTCTCCTCCCTTCCTATACCCTGACTACAAAGTGGTCACAAATATGGTTAGCCAGATCAAATGAAGGAGATAGAGATGAAAAATGGAGGTGTTAAAGGGCCAACCAACCACATCTTTTCCCAATTGTAGGATTCCAACCTACAGTTGGGTGAGGTTAGGAATAGGTAGAAATCTCACATTTAAATTTAGAATTTTCATTAGTACATGGGAATGGACATTTTAATTATCATCTAGGGACTCTGTCTGAATTTAAGGCAACCATGAGTATAAGAACTACAGACTTGGCCCCTGTTTTCAAAAGAGAAAAACTAGCCCTATAGAAGAGATTTTAAATAAACAGCAATTTTTTGCTGCTACTGGGCAGCAAAAAATAAAATTGTTTTATAATTACATCTCAGGAGTCATTTTGGTTCAATGTAATGGTTCCTTTTACTCAATGCTTAATTCATTAAATCCCCATATATAAAAAACAAAACTTAGAAAATCAATTTTTTTGGACATTTCGTTATTAACAAATTAAGGTTGATTAATTAAATTCCTTTAAACAATTTAAATGGCAATTAGCAATTTATTGTGACTGATTCTTTTGAATATTTTAAGTACCCTAAATAGTAACTAAAATATACACAAACATAATGAGTCAATGATTCCATAATTGTTCAATACAGTAGAATCATACTGGTAGCAAAAGTGCTAATACGATGAATGAAACTTTGCTTTAATTCTCACTTTTATATCTTTACAGGGTTCTAATCCTTATACCTCCCTAAGCATTCTGTACCAATGTTTACAACCTTTCTGGGGAATTAAAAAAATTCCAGATCTAAATGAAAAACAGTGCCAACTTAGAATACTAGAATCCAGGCTGTTGGCTAATTCATTTATGTCTGTGGTATAGCACTCACACTTGGTAGTATGGTCCAAGTTAAAACAAACTTAAGTCTCTGCTATAGACCAATTGCCTTCTTATATAAAAGTTTCACTCATTATATCCTGAGATTCATGTATCCCTGTCTTTAATATACATTTTAATTTTTGAAGACTTATCTTTCCTGGAATTTTTCACAGCTGGAAGTCCTTACACCATTGCTTTGATGTTATGATACATTGACCTGGTTTGTTTCAATTATTAAAATATGTGTATTCCTTATTAGTATTTTATTAAAATTTATCGGGGTTTATTCATAATGAGTGGAGGCTTCATTTCCTAGGAGATGAGGGATTGAATTTCCACACTTCTCCTCTCAGTTAGATCATCTATAATTTTGGAACATCCTGTTTTGTAATGGTCATTGTGTATTGCCTTTATGCCATAGTTGTAATCAACTTCAGTAACCTTGTGAGTCATTATTACATAAGCCCATTAATTCTGATAAGTGCTTTAGTATTCAGTATGTCCCCCCTTTCTGGTCATTTCTATATTAAGAAAAAGGTATACCTCATTGTGTAGAAATCCTGTGTTATATTGATTCATTCATATATTTAAGTTCCTCTTTCTTACACAAAAAGTATATGTGCTAGACATATGGAAGCATATGGTAAACAAAGAGAATTAAATGTCATATGTCAACACCCTCCTACTTACTTAAATCAATAAACATATAAAGACCCTGTTGGAATAATTCTTTTGTTGTATTAGAAGTACTTCTTTGCATACTTTGTGTTTTCTCTTTTGAGTATTACTGTGAACGTATGGCTTCTTGCAGGCTTAACTTGTTCCAATTTAACCATTAGCATTATTACCCTTATTATTACTTGCTGGCTCTTTTGTCATTAAAGCACTACCCCTGATGTTTCAAGAGGCAGCTTTGATTTCTGGTTAACAGACTGCTTTGGATCCATCTCATTTCGTCTTTATACTAAAGTTAGAGGCAACTACCCTCCAGGGATCAGAATTTGTGTGCTAAGGGTGAACATGAGGGTTGGTAATGAATTAAAGTAGTGTCCCTGCTGTTGCACCATTTATGATAATGATAGAGCTGGAAAATAAGTCTTTTAAGGACATGAATTCACACTGATTTTCCCAACGTAACATACACTGAATCCAATTTTTCTTGTAGACTTGCTTTTATGCTTATAATAAATATATAATAAATGGAGAAAATGCATTACTTTCACACTTGGTACCAGAATTCCTCCTAAGGATTAATCACTCTCTCCTGGGAAAAATGTTTGCTTCTTTAGAGTAAAAGGTGAACGCTTCTCTCCTCCCAATTCCCACCATCCAGGCCCAAGAAAAAGCTGACACCAAAGTTTCAGTGAAGAATGTGGCTATTCAAGGGCTGCTAGGAAGAAGGAAAATTTGAGTACAGCAGATAAAAGAAGAGGAGGAAAGTGAAGCTTAGTGGTGTTGCTGCCTCTCACGATGATGCACCAAATCACTACAAATCGCACACAAAACCCTAAATTCTTGGTATGCATGTGTTGCAGAGTTCAGGAGCTGTTCATGAAAACTCAAGTAAGGGCTGAATATCATGTCAGTTTGAGGAGTTGTGAGACTGATATAATATAAAAGAGTGAAGAAACACAAAGATGGGAGAAAACTGCAAATATAATTTCCCTTAATAAATTTGCCAAAAATTTGGAAGACCCCTTGAGGCTTCCACAGACTATTATTGGTGAGGTTAAGTAGGAAAGTTCTCTGTCTTTAAAACAGAACACTATTTACCAGATTTAACAAATTAAAATATAGAACACCCAGTTAAATTCAAATTTCAGAATAATTTTTAAAAAATGTTCTTTAGTTTAAGCATGTCCTGGGCAATACTGGGGGCATATTTATGCTATCAGGAAATCTAACAAGAGATTGAATCCACCTGAAGTAATGGAATAAAAATTATAAACAGTTTACCAAATGTGATACATATCTCAAAAACTACACATATACTCAGTGTAATTATATCATCAGTAACCCTTATCATTATAAATATACAAACCCTTAGTTGTGATCAATTGAAAAAGCTCTATCTCATTCATTTTTGTGTCTACTTCTGTTTGGGTCATCCTGATTTTGCTCTGTCTCTTCATGGGGCATGGGCCCCATACCAGTATGTAACCACTCATGTTTTTTTTTTTTTTAAACCTACTTTCCAAAATTTTCCCACTATTTGTGTGTGATTGCTAAAGAGTCAAGTACAAGATCTATAAACTACTTTTTCAGCTCCAGTTAAGTCTTCTTCAACCCACAAAACATGTCTTGATCTCAAACACTCAAAGACACCCATATAAGTTTTGTAAAATGATGGTTATGATGTCACCCAAAAAATGGTCCTTCTCATATCTCCACACCTCATCTAGCTCATCAGAGCCTTTTCAGCCTCAACTGCCTTGTAAGGCTGCTTTGAGGAAGGTGGGAAGTTTCTTTTGGTAGGAATAAAAATGGAATTTGTAGGCATAAAAAATGTGGCTTAAAGAAATGTCTGCCTCATTCTGCAGGAATCCTGTGGCACACTGGTAGATATGTTGCCTTTCCTGGATTTACTGAGCACTTTTTTCCCTCTTCCCTGATTTCACACTGGCTGTGCTCATTCTTTCTGTACTCCCCAGAGTCCTGCCTTCTGAGGCATTTTAATATCCTGGGATTTTTTGCATGCAGTGATGTGAAGGGAATTCTCAACTTACTTTTGTCATATAATGAATCAGAGACACAAAATTAAGAATCCATGAGGGATACATATTGCAAGTGAAAGATGCATATCAAAAGAACTTCAGCAAGAAATCAGTGGTTTATGCAAAATCCTTTCCAAAGGAAACATAGAAATTTTTTTAAACGTTATTAAAAACTTTACAGAAGTGATTATGTGGCAGTGAGATGTATTGGGGAAAAGTTTTAAAATGGCATTCTCCACGTCCTGAGGAGAGAGAAGCTGACTGGACTCTGCCTAGCTGTGATAAAGAACCCACAATGACCACAAGTCTTCTCAGGGATAAAATAAGAAAGGGACACAAGGTCTACTTGGCTCACCGGGAGGTGGGAAATACTCTTCAAGCCTCTTATCTGTACAGAAGGGACTGGACTAAATCAGTGATGTGCCAGCTATGCACCAAGCCCACCTGGTGTTTCTGTGGTGACACAGGGAGGGAGGAGGTGGAGCAAAGTGTCACATTCCTAAACCACAATAGCTGTAATTTTTTTACATATTGGAATGTGCAGAAAATTTCCATTGAAATAAAGGTTTAGCATCTGTGTTTGTTTCCCAGGATTGCCATAATGAACTAACACAAACCTAATGTCTTAAAACAACAGAAAATTATTCCCTCAGTTCTAGAGGCCAGAGCCCAAAGGTTGTCTCTAGGGTTGTACTCCTTCCAACAGCTCATGGGGAGATTTTACTTGCTTCTTTCAGCTTCTGGTGGCTCCTGGCATTTTTTGGCTTGGGGCTTCTCAGTCCTGTCTCTGCTCAGCCTTTGC
The DNA here is from genome assembly GCF_018350195.1 of Panthera tigris. NCBI lineage: Eukaryota > Metazoa > Chordata > Mammalia > Carnivora > Felidae > Panthera > Panthera tigris. The sequence goes on along the minus strand of NC_056661.1, from coordinate 126,850,889 downwards.
ATGACCTTCTCTTCTTCATGGATCTTCTGCCCTTGTCTTATAAAAACACTTGTCATTGATTTAGGGTCTACACTAGTCCAGGATGATCTCATCTGAAGATCTTTAAATTAATTTCATCTGCAGTGATAGTTTTTCCAAATAAAGTCACATTGACATGTTCTGAATGGACACATCTTTAGGGAGGCAGACATTCAACTTAATATTGATTCTTTTTATCCATATTTTTCAAATATGGACTAACACATGCTTGTGACAATAAATAAAGCATACAAAGATAGACAGAAAAAAAAGCTAATTATCTGCTTCCCTCCAAAGTTATCTTTTCAACATTTCTCTCCAACTCATTCACATCTATGGCCTCTTCCCCCAATCAGTCTGGTAACCTCCGTTAACATCCCTATGTTTGTAGTTCTGTGCTTTACTTCAGTCTCTGGTAATTATACACGCAGTGACACATATATGCATATACATGTACAACTACATGGATAAGGAGTTTGGGGCTGATTATAAAAATTGTAACATACTGCGCATACTCCTCTGTATCTTACTTTTCTCATCTAAAAATGCCTTGAGTACAACTAATTTTTAGTAATTTTAAGGGATGTATAGTATTATAATATTCTACAATATGAACAAACGTGTTCATTTAAAGCTTTCCCCTAATTATAGACATTTAGTATATTTCCAACTTTCAATAATTTTGCCTTTGAGAAATTCTGCAATACATAATTTTTGTACATACAATTTTATAAGCTGATGATTTTATTACTACAGTTAACCCTTGAGCAACACAGGTTTGAAAGGGGTCTACTGATGTGTAGATTTTTGATAGGACAATACTCTAAATGTATTTTCTCTTTTGTATGACCTTCTTAACATTTTCTCTTCTCTAGCTTACTTTAAGAATATAGTATATAACATATAACATATAAAATATATATTAATCAACTGTTATTGATAAGGCTTCCAGTCAACAGTAGGTTATTAGTAATATTATGGAGGAGTCAAAGTTACATGTGAATTTTTGACTGCACAGGGGATTGGTGCTCCTGACCCCTGTGCTGTTCAAGGACCAAATGTATATGTAAGTATATAAAAATTTACATTACTATAAATTTCCTGTAGGACTATGGATCAAGAAAGCATGTATTTTTAATTTTAACAAATGATACCAGATTGCTTTCCCAGAAGACTACAAAATTCACTTAATTCCCCAAGATATAAAAGGACCTCTTTCCTCAAATAATAGCCAGCAATTATTATTTTTTCCACATTTTTGCCAATATAATGGGTATAAATATCACTAATTTGTTTAATTTGCATTTCTCTATCTGAGACTTTGGGCTGCTGACACTGCTGCCGCTGCTCCTCCTCCTCCTCCTCCTCCTCCTCCCCCACTCCTCCTTCTTCTTCTTCTCCTTCTCCTTCTTCTTCTTTAAGTAGGTTCCTCCCCCAGCAAGGAGACCAACACGGAGCTTGAACTCACAACCCTGAGATCAAGAGTCAGATGCTTATGTAACCAAAGAGGTGAAAAATCTATACACTGAAAACTACAGAAAGCTTATGAAAGAAATTGAAGACACAAAAAAAAATGAAAAAATATTCCATGTTCCTGGATAGGAAGAATGAGTATTGTTAAAAATGTCGATACTACCCAAAGCAATCTACATATTCAATGCAATTCCTATCAAAACAACACCAGCATTCTTCACAGAGCTAGAACAAAAAATCCTAAAATTTGTATGGAACCAGAAATGACCCAGAATAGCCAAAGCAATCTTGAAAAAGAAAACCAAAGATGGAGGCATCACAATCGGGGACTTCAAAGTGTATTACAAAGCTATAATCATCAAGACTATGGTACTGGCACAAAAACAGACGCTCAGATCGATAGAATAGAAAACCCAGAAATGGACCCACAAATATATGGTCAACTAATCTTTGACAAAGCAGCAAAGAATATCCAATGGAAAAAAGGCAGTCTCTTCATCAATCAAGTGGTGCTGGGAAAACTGGACAGCGACATGCAGAAGAATGAACCTGGACCACTTTCTTATATCATACACAAAAATAAACTCAAAATGGATGAAAGACCTAAATGTAAGACAGGAAGCCATCAAAATCATAGAGGAGAAAGCACGCAAAAAACTCTCTGACCTCGGCTGCAACAACTTCTTACTCAACATGTCTCCAGAGGCAAGGGAAATAAGCAAAAATGACTTTTGGAACCTCATCAAGGTGAAAACCTTCTGCAAAGTGAAGGAAACAATCAGCAAAACTAAAAGGCAACCGACAGAATAGGAGAAGATATTTGCAAATGACATATCAGATAAAGGGTTAGTATCCAAAATCTATAAATATCTTATCAAACTCAACACCCAAAAAACAAATAATCCAGTGAAGAAATGGGTAAAAGACATGAATAGTCACTTTTGAAAGAAGACATTCAGATGGTCAACCAACACATGAAAAAATGCTCAACATCACTCATCATAAGGGAAATACAAATCAAAACCACAATCAGATACCACCTCACATCTGTCAGAATGGCTAACATTAACAACTCAGTGACAGATATTGGTGAGGATGTGAAGAAAGAGGATCTCTTGCACTACTGGTGGGAATGCAAACTGGTGCAGCCAGTCTGGAAAACAGTATGGAGGTTCCTCAAAAAATTAAAAATAGAACTACCCTGTGACCCAGCAATTACACTACTAGGGATACAGATGAGCTGTTGCTACACTACTAGGGGCACATGCACCCCAATGTTTATAGCAGCACTATCAACAATAACCAAAGTAGGGAAAGAGCCCAAATGTCCATTGATGGATGAATGGATAAAGAAGATGTGGTATAATATACAATGGAGTATTACTCAGCAATCAAAAAGAATGAAACCTTGCCATTTGCAACTATTAGATGGAACTAGAGGGTATTATGCTAAGTGAAATTAGTCAGAGAAAGACAACTATCATGTAACTTCACTCATATGAGGACTTTAAGATACAAAACACATGAACTTAAGGGAAGGGAAGCAAAAATAATATAAAAACAGGGAGGGGGACAAAACATAAGAGACTCTTAAATATGGAGAAAAAACAGAGGGCTACTGGAGAGGTTGTGGGGGGGATGGGCTAAATGGGTAAGGGGAATTAAGGAATTAACTCCTAAAATCATTGTTGCAGTATATGCTAACTAACTTGGATGTAAATTTAAAAAATAAAGAAATAAAAAAATAAAAATAAAAATAATAAAGGGAGACACTGAATAGTAAAAAAAAATAAAAAAAAAAAAAGATTCAGATGCTTAACTGACTGAGCCACCCAGGCACCCCTTAAATGTTCTTAAATGTTCATTGGCCATTTGGATTTTCTCTTCCATAATATGTTTATTTTCTTTTAATGTTTATTTACTCTTGAGAGAGAGAGAGAGAGAGAGAGAGAGAGAGAGCAAGCAGGGTAGGAGCAGAGAGAGAGAGGGACAGAGGATTTGAAGTGGGCTCTGCACTGACAGCAGAGAGCCTACTGCAGGGCTCGAGCTTGTGAACTACAAGATCATGACCTGAGCCAGCCAAAGTCCAAAACTTAACCAACTGAGCCACCCAGATGCCTTGAAATGTTTATTTCTATTCTTTGTTCCTTTATCTATTATAATGTTGAGTATTCATACTTTACTCACTGAATCCATCTTTTACTCACTAAATTGAAATACTGACTTTGTCTTAAATTCCCATATATGTTGGAATCATTTAACACATTTTTATTTTTTAAGCTAATTTTCTAGGTTTAAGATAATACTATTTATATTTATCACAATGACTATTGTACTTCTAACAATGGGAAGGTAGGCTATCTATCCAAGCTCTTTTCTTCATATTTTTTAAGGAAGTTCTCAGACATTTGTTATTCCATATTTAATATTATTTATAAGTTCCCTCCCAAAGTAAAGCCTTTTGGAGTCCAACTAAAATTGCACTGAATTTTTATTTTAATTTTAGCAGAACTTATATTTTAATATATCTTCCCATCCAAGAATATTGCATCTTTTCCATTTTTAAAATATTATTTTGGGGCACCTTGGTGGCTCAGTCGGTGAAGCATCTGACTCTTCATTTTGGCTCAGGTCATGATCTCACAATTCGTGGGTTCAAGCCCCACATCAGGCTCTGTGCTGACAGTGTGGAGCCTGCTTGGGACTTCTCTCTCTCCCTCTCTCTCTGCCCCTCCCCTCCACACACATGCTCACATGCATGCACTCTGTCTCTCTCTCTCAAAAACAAACATACAAATTATAAATAAAATATTTTGTATAATCCAAGACAATTTTATATTTTTCTTCATAATAATTCTATGCCATTCTTGGTAAATGTATTTAGTAAAAGTATCATATTATTTTAATGGATTTTCTTCTATTTTTATTTTTAGCTCTTCTTAACTGATTAAAAATCTATTCATTTATCATATTTTATCTTCTATTTATTTATCTACAACATTATTTTATTCATATCATTCTAGTGCCAGAATTCTTGGGATTTTTAAATATATAATCATAGCCATTAATAAAAAAGAGATGATCTCTTCTTTTCCAATATTTTACCAAAGGATTAATGTTATAGTATTTGTTATAACTTCCAAAAATGTTAAGTATTAATGGTAATAATAAGCATGTCTATCTATGGGGTGCCTGGGTGTGAACGTTCAGGCGGTTAAGCGTCCAGCTCCTGATTTCAACTCAATATTACACTGTATGTTAACTAACTGGAATTTAAATAAAAATTTTGGGGAAAAAAAGTCAGGCTTCAACAATGCCTTTTTTTCATGGTATCACCTTTCTTCTTTGGTCCTAAGTGTTCTATTCTAGTTCTGTACTTTGTTGTCAATTTTAGTAATGTTTTCTTTGCTGAGAAATCTTTTTATTTTATTTTATTTTTTTTGATTTTCAAGTATGTCTCATTCTGCTTGCCTTTTACTGTACCACTTGTCAAAGGGATTTAAGAGTATAAATTTTCTGACTTTTCCTATGTTTCATGGATTTTGAAATACATCTTTTTTTTTTTTTAACTGCTTTCTGGATATTCTGTAATTTCAGTTTTCATGTGGTTTTGATCCATGAGCCAACTAGGAATGCATTCTTAATTTCCAAATAGTTAGTATTTGGGCATTAAGGAGGAAAAAGAGGCTCATCATTTCATTATTTCTACTTTTTTAAAATTTTGTTTTATTTGTTTTGTTTTGTTTTTTAATATGGTCAAAGAGAGTAGTCTATAAATGTTTTGCTTTTAAAATTTTATCAAGATTTACTTTGTGGTCAGTTACATAATCCATTATTTTAAAGTTTCCACAGACATAGAAAAGAATTTATATTCTATATTCAAGGGATGTTTCTGCATTTTTCTTTTTGTTTTGAACTGTCTACATAAGAAAATGTGTTGACATCATTGCTCAATTCCCTATATATATTATTCTAAAAATGGGTGTTATAATTGTAGTTTTGTAATTTATGTTTGCATATCTAATAGATATCGCTTTCTGTGTTTAGTTATGTGATCTTTGAGTACTTTTGTTTGGTGTTTCAGAAATCCTCATAAACTTAGTCACTTTATTATTACAAAATAACTCTCTCTATATCTAAATTGATACTTTAACTCTACATACCTCTTTTCTTATTATTAATATCGTTCCTGCTATTGTCGTACCTGGTTTTTTTTTTTCACTCTCGTTTTTCTATTTTTGCAATTTCCTAGTGTCTCTTTACGCATACATTTATTATAATCTTTTCTCCAGGTCCTGGGACCTTGGTTCTCAGGTGATCCTCTCACGCAGAGGAGAAAGGTCTCCACCAGTACTGTCTATCAGAATTCAACCTTCACCTACGGCCTTATTTTCATCCCCCAGGGCAGGCACATGTCTTTCTTCCTCTTACTCTAACAGCTGATAAACTCTCTTAGACACGAAAGCAGGCCACTGAGAATTGTGCCTCCTTTAGACCACATTATTTCCAGAATCTTCTTATCCTGCATCCCTTTACTCCTTGAAAATTTTTATTGTTCCTTTCTCCTCTTAAATTACTTTGCCTTAATGGGGTGGGGGGGTGTCTTTACACAGAGCTAGGAGACTTGCATTTTTAATAAAGCTCTGGAACCTGGATGGTTCAGTGGGTTTAAACATCTGACTCTTGGTTTCGGCTAAGGTCCTGATCTCATGTTTCATGAGATCAAGCCTGGAGTTGGGCTCTAAGCTAACAGTGCAGAGCCTGCTCAAGATTCCCTCTCCCTTTCTCTGCCCTTCCCTTGTGAGACCCCACTCACGTGTGTTCTTTCTCTCTCAAAATAAATAAACTTAAAAAAAATAAATAAATAAAAGTAAAGCTCTGCCGATAGTTGTGTGACCTTAAGCAAGTCAGTTAATATCTCTAGAATCATGTTCTCATTTATAAAATGTCCAAATTGACAAGATGACCTCTAGGGTCCTTTCTAGACCCACAATTCAGATTCTACCGTTCTAGAGAGGAAAAGTCAAGAAGCGAGGGAGAGGATGTGAAGGTAGCACAGGTGAAGTACAAAAGGTCAATTGCAAATTTGCAGGGCTAAGGACGAAGAATCTTTTTGTCTTAATTATATAACGAAATATTATATGCAAAGCTACTACATACATCGCTAACTTTTAAAATAATGAATGTGAATTGGGCTATATGTTTTAAAGCTAATTCCATGGTTCATTTAGATATCTATTAATGTAAATTGAGTACCTTAAAATTACATATTGGTCTCCATAATTTTCTAGTTCAACCCCTACATGATGAACAATCATGTATTTGAAATGCACCTGTATCTAACAGAGGGAATTATTTTGTGTGTATTTATTTCAAGCCACGGTACACTTCTTATCAACCACTGCAGCTAAAATGAGAATCAAATTCCATAGTATAATAGTCCTCCTCTCGAAAGTTTAATGGGGAGAACAGGTTAAATTGTGAAGCATAAGTTTTCACATCCACTTACAAAAATTGCAGTATTTCTCTTCTTTATCTGAAGGAAAGAGAGTGTGGCAGAAATAATCCCATAGATTTCTGGTAAATCTTAACACTTAATTGACTGTCCCAAAGCCTCTCTACAGTCCAACAGTGAGAATTCTGGGAAATAAGTTACATTCTACTGTTTCACTCCAAGTACATTGTTTCTTACGTGGTCTGAATATTTACAGAATCAAAAGTCAAAGTTGAGATTTTGTTTTTCCTGAATGTAAGTAAACCAGATACAGGCCTCCATTCTAAAGACTGTGACTTTTAAAGTGTTTAAACTAGTAGCTTTACTGAGTGCCTATTAGAGCATTAGTTTGCTTTTAACATGTGAGATAATAAAGCAGAATAAATATAAAAACATGGAAGATTTGATATCTACTCTTAAGGAATTCATACCCTAATTCAGAAAATATTAAAAAGAATGCTGTAACATGAAACATGTCACATGTAACATGAAAAATAGCTACAAGACAAATTCAGATAATCCAAATTTCATTGTGATTGGCTGAATAATGGCTACCCAAAGACATCCATATCCTAATCCCTTAAATCTGTGAATTTGTTACCTTACACAGTAACACAGACTTTGCAGATGTGATCGAGAATCTTGATGGGAGATTTTCCTGGATTGTATGAGTAGACACAGTATAATCCCAAGGGACTTTATAAGAGGGAGACAAGATGGTCAAAGTCAGCAGTAGTATATGTATGACGGAAGCAAGCAGTTGGAATGATACGCAGAAAGGACCACAAGCAGGTGGCCTCTATAAGCTAAAAGAGGTGGAGAAATAATCCTTCCCTCACAGCCTTCAGAGGGAATCAGCCTTGTCGAAACCTTGACTTTAGCCCAGCGAGACTGACTATGGACTTCTGATTTCCAGAACTGTGAGAGAATAAATTTACATTGTTTTGGCCACTGAGTATGTGGTAATTTGTCACAGCAGCAACAGTTATGGTATGATTTGAAGAAATAAAGGTAGAAGGCACTACCAAATTAAATACTGAAATAAAGTATAATAGAAATGAATTATTGATGATTATGATAACATTTTGTTAGATGGGAACATCTTCTCCTAGTCTTTATTTCTATGAGGAAGATTTTTATCAATATCTTCTCTCTCCTGACCCCTTTATTCACTCAGAGCCTGATAATATAGAATCATGTCTCTGGTTAATTTGGAAAGAATATCTGTGCATGCTCAGCCCAGTTTTACCTGGGGGGGGGGGGGTGGGGAGGAATCCCTATAGGGATGAGCATGTTCTGCTCTTCCTTTTTCCATGTGAATACTGGCCCCAGTGGTGGTGCTAGAAGAGGTAAGGGGAGTCTGCCTAATTTTAGGCATCATACACTTGATAGGCCAATTGGGCTCTCAAACTAAACTGCATTCTCCAACATTTCTCTATCATGAATAAGGAGATATTTTACCAGTGTCTTTATTTTTGCTAAAATTCTGAAATTATTCAGAACCCAGGCAGAGAAGAGAAGTGCAATTTTTTAGGGAGGAGAGGTCATATTCTCGAATGCTAATATTTGTAGAGTATACACTATGCACCAGGTACTGGAGAGGGCATTTTGCATATAATATGTCATTTCATCCTCACAAAGATTTTATGAGGCAAGTACTAACACCTGCATCTTATAGCTAATACAACTAAAGCACAGAGAGGTTAAGTAACTTACTCAAGGTCTCACAACTTGGAAATGACAAAGTTGTGATTCAAGTCCAGGTCTTTATCATTTCAAAACCTAGGCTTCTGAACCCATAGCATATTGTCCTTCTTCCTGGAGGGCATGGGGTTGAAACTGAATACTAATAATAACTCCTAAAGAAAGCTCTGTCTTCTAGGCATAAATCTTGGTTTGACTTCTTTCTGAGAAAGTTGCTAGATATAAAGCTCAAATCTAAAAAACACATCCAATAGATGACAGCAGTCTTGCTCTGTACACTCATTTAAATGCTATTAAATGCTATTAATTGTCTGGGTCACTTATAACTTGAACACAGCTTAGACTTGATTACAAAAACAAAACCTCTTTGAAAAGATTTTACCATTTAAAATACAGCCATCCCGAGAGCCTCTAATCTTCCATGGCATGGAACTATCCCCACTCAGTCAGAAGCTGCCTACAGGATAATCTCAAAAACTGATGCCTCTGGCTGAAAATTAAGATATCAGACTTTCATCTCATTTGACCAGTTTTATTTCACTTTTTATTCCACTTCCTTCCCCTTCTCTTATCCTGCAGGCAGTGGACCATATATTTCTTACTTCAGAGAGGATTTAATAGGTAGTCACAATTCTACAGCTGGACATCCCACAAAGTAATATGCTCCATGATAAATTTTAGCCATTTTTGACCCGCAGCTTTCCTTTGAGAGCCATATCAACCATATTGATAAGACCTCATATTACCATCTCAGGAGTATAACAAGGTTAAGACGATTGCTGTCTCAGCAAGATGCTGAGCTTCTGATTCATGCTTTTATAAAAACAAGGCTGGATTACTACAATTTGTTGTTGGCATCCCTCCCAGAATGCTCAGTGCTTTGACTTGACTTTGCAGAGCATTCAGCAGCCGGGGTGTTCAACAACTAATAACACAAATGCCTCCATATCCTGTATCAGTACCACAAACATTATGCTGAAATATAGAATTGGTTTGAAAAATTGCAGGTACAAGTCCTTGCTTTTAACCCTATGAAACACAGTGAACCTTTTCCTTCCAGAAACAAGGCTTTCATAAATAACCCCAGTGGAGAAGCGACTGTGGCTCAAGAGGTCTAAGCTACTTTGTTAAGAACATGACATTTCACTTGACTTACAGCTCTGATCAGAAATCCAGGGAAAATTTCTCTTTTGGAGAGCCTACATGCTTGCAGCCAATCCCCACTTGCTGGTCACTTAGATATATTTTATCAGAAAATAATACAGTAATACATATAATACAATAATATTCTCTAATCTATATTAGCACTTTAGAGAAACTCAAAGCACACAGTGTCCCAGTGTCTAAAGTCTCACTGAGAAGTATTTATTATTGGCTCTTGTAATATCTGGATGAAAAGTCTTCTCCATCTACCAGACCAGTCCTTGTCAAAGAATGCTCCTGGAACTACCCACCTCAAGATTACCTGGAGTCTTCTTACATTAGAAACAAAGATTTCAGGGTTCTGCTCCTAGAACATAATCCCTGGGGTTATAGCTAAGAATTAGCATTTTTAAAACAAGCTTCCCAGGTGATCCTAACATACGCTAATATTTGAGAACCTCTGTACTAGACACTGTAAGCTGTAGGAGTGAACCCTCACAAAGCGTCATTCAGAACATGGCAGGCTGACTCCGGAGGTAGCCACTGTTTCTACCAATGATGTGTGATTCAGTGAACAGTTGATGAATCCATAGGAGGATTCACAAAGTCCAAGGTAATGCCTTATTCTGCTTTTGTGATCTGCTCAGCATTCCTGACAGAGTTAGAGAAGCCACAGGTAGAGTTGTGAGACTGAACAAAACACCCAGTTAGATTTGAATTTCAAATAAATAATTTTTAATTTAAGTATGCCCCAGAAATATCTGGCAACTCTAGCACCAGATTACATAGTTCTACACTGACCCCGTGTCTTCTCTTGGCTGGTGTCCCCTCCCAGTCTCTAAAGAAACAAAGGTCAGAGGATCATGGCAAGGAAGCCAGAGTCTTCTTTATGCCTCCAGGAGAGCTATGAGCTTTACCTTTGAGAAGCAAGGTGAGATTTTCCTCCTAATCTCATTGCCACTGCCTGGACCTTATCCAAGGGTGGGACTCTTGTTTCTTTGATCCTCTGATATGTGTCATCTATTTTGTTGTTGTTGTTGTTGTTTATTCATTTATTTAGAGGGTGCAGGGAGGGGCAGAGAAAGCAAAGAGAGAGAATCCCAAGCAGGCTCCATGCTGTCAGTGCAGAGCCCAACGCAGGCTCCATCTCATGAACCCGACCTGAGTCAAAACCAAGAGCCAGATGCTTAACAAACTAAGCCACCCAGGTGCCCTTCTCATCTATTTTTAAAAAGGCAAAATATTCCCTCATAAGGACTGCTATGCTGATTAAGTGAAGTAACACATGTAAAACCTAACAATGGTATTTATTTCCTCACTTTTGCTCTCTTCAGAACTATATCACCTCACTTTCAATACCGTCTCATACGAGCACCTGGATGACTTAGTTGACTTCTTAGTTGACTCAGCTGACACCTGACTTTGGTTCAGGTCATGATCTCACAGTTGGTAGGTTCAAGCTCCACGTCGGACTCTGTGCTGACAACCCAGAGCTTAGAGCCTGCTTTGGATTCTGTATCTCCCTCTCTCTCCGCCTCTCCCTTGCCTGGGCCCTCTCTCTGTCTCAAAAATAATAAATAAATAAACATTAAAAAAAACTGTGTCATCATCACTACCAACTCACATATGCACATTCACACACTTGCACAAATAGGTGTGCATGCGCTCACCCTTGCACAGACACATACATATGTGCATGCACACACACGTTTTGGAGTTCTACTTATTCTCCTGGCAGGAAGGAGCTTGGCATGTTAGAATAGAGGTGAAGAGAGAGAGGGCTCTGAAGCCAAACATTCAAATTCCATCTCTATCATTTATGTTTTTTGTGTGACCTTGGTTATTTATTCAACCTCTTCATAACCGAGTTTCCTCATTTGTAAAATGGGAATAATAATGCCTACTTTATAAGATTGTTGTAAAGATTAAGTATGTTCATACAAGCAGCCACTTAGAACAGTGCTTGCACATGGTGAGCTTCAATATGTATCAGCTATTAGCTGTTATTTTTATCACTATCACCATCATCATCATCTCCATCCAACCCAGGTATGTTCTTGACACTCAGGAGTCTCATAGGACCAAGAATTACTTCCCCAAGTAATCCCTCTCATTTAGGACTGGAACAACCTCCAAATGCCCGTATTTTATTCTCATTAGGAACTAGGAAAATAGTGAAATTATACCTCACTAAAACAGGTATAAATTTCTGAAACATATGTTATTGAGATGTTATTTTAACTGACCTACATAACCATGAATAGAGAAATAGCTTAGAGTTCTTGGGATTCTGTGTTTATTTTGGTAACTAGTTGTTTGGTTGAAAAAGCTTGTCCTTAGAAATTATCTAAAGGTCAAAACATGTAACGCTTTATATTTTAAATGTTTCATAGAAACATTCAAGATCAAAATGGGTCCATACTTGGGAAAAATGTGATTCCCTTTGTCACTACTAATTTAAACTTTTGTAAAAAACATGCCTGACTCTTCCTCATTGACCATCACTATCTCACCGAATGCCTTTTACCCAGCAGATAATTTAACACTACATACAAAGAGTATTAACATGAAAGCTATCTATATATTGATCCATCTGTTTAATAAATATTCACTGACTGCCTCTATGTGCAAAGTGTGTAGATACAGCAGTGAACAAAACATACAAATAATCCTGCTCTTGTGGAGCCCACATTCTATGGGGAGAATGGGTACTGAAAAAAGGGAAAATATATAGTATTTAATTTGGTGATAAATTCTGTGATGCCAAATAAAGCAAGGATTTGGTTAGGGAAGTGTACTGAATACTATACTTTTGCTTAGAGTTATCGGGGCAGCCCCCGCTGATATGTGCACAGAAGCCCAAGAGAGGTGATAAAATAAGTCTTACAGATACCTAGGCAGACAAGGCACCAATGCAGACTTTGAAGACAGTGCCTGACACACCTGGTTAAGGTAAGAGACCAGTGTGGCTGGAGTGAAGAGAACAGAGGGAGTAGTAAATGGTGTCAGAGAGGAGCTAGTGGGAGAAGGGCATTGTAAGCAATTTTATGGACTTTTGCATTTACCATGTGCTAAAATGAAACAACATTGGAGGGTTTTGAGCATAGAAGTAACAGGGTCTAGCTTATCTTTTAGAAGGCTCATAAGGTTGCTGTGTAAAGAATGACACTTGTGAGGATAGTATGAAAAAAGGAGACCTATTCAGTGTAATTGCAATAATCCAGGTGAGGAATGATGATGGCTTGGACGAGGATGATAGCAATGAGGGGATGAAGAATGGATGGATTCTGGATATATTTTGAAGGTACAAAAGAACATAGTGTATGTCATCTAACAACCTAGGCATCCAATTTGAGTAACAACCTGACAAATGGAAGTGTGGTAGAACATTCCTTAAAGTAATAAATTTTGAGTCAGCAATGATGTCTCAAGGTATGAAGTTGAGAAGCTACCCTGGGGGTAATATGAGGAGAGATCAGAAAGATAGAAAATAATATGGGGAAACAGAGAGCCATTGTGCATTTCTGAGGAGGTAGATGAAAGGAACAGATGAGGGAGATTGTCAAATTTGTTGTTAAATACATTACTCACTTTGACTTTTCTCAAATTAAGCCTGAACAATACCAGTATGCCTTAAAGTACCTCGTGAGAAAAAAATACTAGTTGATGCATACTATCTCAACCTATATTAACAAAAGTAAGATGGTGTTTTTTCCCTCAGCAAGGTTAAGTTCTTTCTAGAAGGAGGTACCCAGTTCTGGATCAATACTATAAGTCAGCAGACCAAGTATGCTTCCTGACCAACATCATCAGTGAACAACTACCATTCTGTTTCATGCTTTGTGCAGTCCCTTGACTACAAGAAATCTGAATTAACTAAAAATTAAGCTTTATATCCAACACTTTGATTCAAATATAATGTTTTTCCCAAGAAACAAAGAATAACAAACATGTACAGGAAATGGATCTACAAGTGAAAGAAAGATGGGCCAGAAGAACCCAAAACAGGGGCACCTGGGTGGCTCGGTCGGTTGAATGTCCTACTTTGGCTCAGGTCACGATATCATGGTTTGTGAGTTCAAGCCCCGCTTTGGGCTCTGTGCAGACAGCTTGGAGCCTGGATCCTGCTTCAGATTCTGTGTCTCCCTCTTTCTCTATCCTCCCCCGCTCATGCCCTGTCTCTCTCTCTCTCTCTCAAAAATAAATAAACATTAAAAAATATATATTTAAAGAAGAACCCAAAACAAGCCTTGAGAAGACAGATGAGTAGACAGGAAAGGTGAGATTCAGACTTTTAAGTTTCTTCAAATGAAGCTTTCTCTGCATCAAATATCATAAAAGGTTCAGAGAAAAATAAAATTACTTAAAAGCTTGGAAACTGAATTTTTAAATATTGTAGGAATAGGAGAAAATGTCACCTGAAGAAAAGAGAAAATAAACATGTCAAAATTAGCACTTACTACCACACTCTGTTCCCGGAGAACCTATCAGACAAAAGTTGTGACTCAAGCAAAGTTGACATTACATTGCCTGAATTAAACTTTCTGTGACCCAGAGTCCAAAAGTCTGTGCTGGCAATATCAGTAATTGTGGACAGAGTCATATAATCATTATGAATTATTATTCGTAAATGACAGAAATTTTACATGGCACCCTCATGGTGGCTATCCTATTGTTTTCTGATGCACAACTGTTGTCTAACACTAATCTCGTGTTTTTGTTCTTGTTTTTGTTTTTCTGGAAGGGAATTCACTGACAACTAATCAAAATGCATATGACAAAATTAAATTTAAAAGTGGAAAATAGTTTTTTGGCCAAAACAGGTAATAAAAGCAATCAGTTCAAATCATTTTTAAAAATATTGATTTGTCTTAAATGTCTATTTATATTAAAATGAATATAAAGGTGTCTTAGAGGGAAGGCCACATCTGCCAGGGGACGTACCTATGGAAATAGATTATTTCTCTATAAAAATTCACTTGTGACAAAGACTGAAATATCTCCTGAAAATGTGTGTGGCTCATCGTATTTTGCTATCTTCTTAACTTCTGCTAAGTATATTCTTATCATGGTGTTTGAAACTGAGAAATGCTATCACACAGGCTTAACTTTTAATAGCTATTAGTATGCTCATATTCCCTTACAAATCTTCATTCTATTGATAGGTTTCTATTCTTTGTACCATTATAAACATATTTATGGGCAAAGGTGTTATGAATTCACTTGATGATATATATGACAGGGTCACTTAATACAATTTCAGTTACAAGGTGAAAACTTGAAATGAGGGTATTTAAAGTCATTGTAATAATAATTACATGTATTGAGTCCCTAGACATGTCATGAATTTTACATATATTATTCTTATTTTTTTATTTTTCTAATGTTTACTCATTTTTGAGAGACAGAGAGAGACAGAGCATGAGCCAGGGAGGGGCAGAGAGAAAGGGAGACAGAGAATATGAAGCAGGCTCCAGGCCCTAAGCTGTCAGCACAGAGCCCAACATGGGGCCTGAACCCACGAACCACGAGATCATGACCTGAGCCGAAGTCAGATGCTTAACGACTAAGTCACCGAGGCACACCTACATATATTATTCTTAACCTCACAGCAACCCTGCTGATATGCATCATTATCCAAATTTTTAATAAATAAAATCCTATTCACATAAATTTATTTTTATTTTTACTTTATTTTTGTTTTTTGAAAGAGAGACAGAACACACACAAACAGGGGACAGTGGCATAGGGAGAGAGAGTGAGAATCTTAAGCAGGCTCTAGGCTCAGTGCAGAGCCCAATGAGGAGCTCGATCTTAACGACCCTGGGATCATGACCTAAGCCGAAATCAAGAGTTGACTCAAATGACTGAGCCACCCAGATGCCCCTCTACTCAATAAATTTAATTTTTTGAAGGAAACAGAGCCAGGAATTGATAACATTGATATTAGAAACCACATAAATTTGAGTCCAAGACTGCTGGGCCTTCTATTATACCACATCATGCTGTAAGCAGTATTTATTCAGTTTACTTGTTTAAATTTGTGTTTAATTCATTCTTTTTAATTGATGGCATTTAAGAATATTGCAGACTAAAAAATTAGTTTTGTTGAAAATGCTATTTTGATTTATTCTTACAAAATCAATGTGTTTGGGTAAAATTTTAAAACACTTGCAACTTTTACTTTTTTAGCATTCTATTACACCAGATGTAGAAGCTTATAAGATTTTAGTATATGGGCTCTATCAATGGTGAATTCTGTTCTATAGAATAAATGAACTCATTCTGCAGTGAGACTTGAAAAAAATGAAAATTAAGAACATCAGCTTCAACTAAAAACCATAGCTTGGCAGGCTTTCAGAGAAGACTGCTCAAGGTGGTCAAAGTAGGAAGATTGCTTAGGCAAGAGAGACCACTGAGGACAACAGTCACTCAAAACTCTGATCTCCTAGTGTCATGTAAGGACATGCCTAGAGTCAATGTAAGTCCATGAAAATACCAGAATTTACTTAAAATAAAAAACAAACAAACAACAACCATGTTCATTCCCTGTTTCAGAAGGTAAAACATTTTTCAGACAAAATATTTCTGAGGATTAGAATTTCCCTCCCTCTGAAAGCAATTAAAACAAACAGAATAAAATTCAAAGAGGCTAGATTGGGGCACCTAGATGGCTCAGTCAATTAAACTTCTGACTTTGGCTCAGGTCATGATGTCTGTGCTGACAGCTCAGGGACCGGAGCCTGCTTAGGATGCTGTGTCTCCCTCTTTCTCTGCCCCTCCCTTGCTCATGCTCTATCTCTCGCTCTCTCTCAAAAAAAAAAACATTAAAAAAAAAAAAGGCTAGAGTACTTCTAAATTACTTATATTAAAGCAAGCCATATAGACTATAGGCTGAGGACAAATTGGGGCCAAAACCCAAGGGTTATCTACCAGGCTGCCATTGTGTTGATCTAGCATTTTTTTCTGTAATGAATGGAGTAAGTAATTCAGTGAGTGAGCTAAACTGTTTAGGAATCAAAAGGCGCTCCTTCCACATCTTACTGCCATTTTGCGGAGGTATTCACCCATATCCTCCCCAACAGTTCAGGGACACATAACTGGGCCACTAGGAACAGCATCAGTCGCTCTGAGAAAGAAAAAGGCAGGGTCTGTCTTCGTTTGGTTGTTCCTGGAAACTCTAATTTCAGTGGTGATCAGGATGTGTTAAAAAAAATGAGTATTTTTTTATCATTTTCTGAGCTGTTATATTTATATTCAACATCTCAAGTTGATTTTAAACAAACAAACAAAAAAAACAGCACTGAAGAAAAATATGAATGCAGAGACACTTCTATTGAAAAAGAACACTTTCATTTCATGGTTGATTTTTTTCTGCCACAGAGTACACAATGAAATGCATGACAGTGCTTCTGTATTTTCCTCTCCTGCAACAAGCACAGAGACATATATGTTTAGATGCTTTATTAATCATACTTGGGAATATTCATCAACCACAAAATCAAAACCTATAAAGGCTATGTCTGATCAGAATATTTTGGTTGCAATGATCTCTTGTATAGATAGAAAACTTGACCTTCTACTAGCTTCTGAAAAAATATTGGTTCTTATAACTGAGGCATTCCTACGTAATTTTAGTATAGATTCTACTTTTCCATGCCTCGGGACCTGGTTTCTGAGTTTCAGAGAAGTACATAGGATTTTATTTTATTTTATTTTTTAATTTTTTTTTTAACGTTTATTTATTTTTGAGACAGAGAGAGACAGAGCATGAACAGGGGAGGGTCAGAGAGAGAGGGAAACACAGAATCTGAAACAGGCTCCAGGCTCTGAGCTGTCAGCACAGAGCCCGACGCGGGGCTCAAACTCACGGAGTGCAAGATCATGACCTGAGCCGAAGTCGGCTGCTCAACCGACTGAGCCACCCAGGCGCCCCTAGGATTTTAAATCAAACCAGGGACTCTACGCCCAGCTCAACCACATTTTATCTAGGGAATATTATGGAAAGCTGTGAGTAAGTTCTGTGAATTTCAGTTTGATT
The DNA here is from genome assembly GCF_018350195.1 of Panthera tigris. NCBI lineage: Eukaryota > Metazoa > Chordata > Mammalia > Carnivora > Felidae > Panthera > Panthera tigris. Next base: position 126,833,016 of record NC_056661.1, on the reverse strand, counting down.
ATTTGAAAGCTGGGGATAATAATCACTCTCTGAAATAGAAACAAATGAGAATGTAGAGAAAAGTGTTGTTAAAACTCTAAGGTATTGTACAAACATTAGAGATGAAAGTGTATGACTTTCCTATGAATAGAGTGCATTAAGGTAATTCCAGCTTTGAGAATAAGGGAGCTGGCAGAGGAGATGAAAGTAGGGAAGTCAGAAGAAATGTGTAGAGAAGTAAGTAAGGAGCATGACAGCACTGGATGGCTGACTGGAAAAGGAAAGAGAACACCAGGACTGTGGTGGCATGGCAAGGAAAGTGGAGGCCTTAATATATGCCTGTCCCCATTTGTACAGCTGCATGTCAAGAACTAAACTATTCAGTGATGGTATCGTTAACATGAACATCTCAACGAGTAACTGCCAAAGGCCCTTTTCTATAGTCTAAGCCTTGGACCATAGCTTTCTCCTCTGCAAAAAAAAGGAAATCAACTGAAGTTAAGATAATGTAGATAATACATTTTTGTATGAAATAGAAAATATCCAAATAGAAAATATCTTGACAGTATCATCGAGCTGGCAAGCAAAGACATTAAGATGCTTGCAAGTTTGTATTCCTTTATTCTTTGAGCAAATGTGCACTGAAAACCAGCTACTGTGTGCTTGGCAACATGAGTATACAAAGATATATAAAGCATTTTATTTTCTTGGAACTCAGTCTGGTCAAGGAAATTTACATAAATACACACTGAAAATATAATGTAATAATAGAGATTTATAAGCTAAGGAGGCATAAAGAAGTTACTACCTCTGCAGAGTTTAGGGAAAGAGTCAGAGAAGAGAAAATATTTGAGGTGGTCACAAACAAAGAGTGTATGGAAAATGAGGGGATAATCATCCAGGAACAGGGAAGGTCATGAACCTGAAAGCTGAGTGGCATCTTGCTCAATGAGACTAAACCATGGGAATGTTGAACAAGGTAGTTGACAAGATAAAGACCAGATATTACAGGTTATTGTCTGTTTGGGCCCTATACTGGGGACAATACATTCTCAGAATTCTTTAAATAAGAAGGGAAGATGATCTGACTTGTGTTTTAGCATGTCAACTTTGGAAGAACTGTAGAATGTAGATTGGAGGTTCATGGAGATATGATGTACAGAAGCAGAGACACTGAAAACAAAGGGTAGTTAATTATTTGAGAGATCTTTAGGATCTAAGTTCTACAGGCTTGGTGTCTAATTGGATTTAGAAGATAGTAGGGAGTTTCTCGGAATGAATCCCAGGTCTCTACCTTTGGCAACAGTAATGATACCATTAATAATGTTTGAACTTGAAGGAAGAAGAAAATATTTGGGTGTCACCTGAGGTGTCTCTGGACTCTTGCATGTGGCAACAGAATAAACAAGTCTGGATCTCAGAAGAGAGTCCTTACCTGTAGAGACAGATACTTAAGGAATATTAGCATAGAGTAGCAGTCAAAACTATGCAAATAATGTAATCTCCCAGGCAAGACAGAATGCAGTGCAAGAAAATCTTTAAATCAATGAAATGGGTTGGGGAGTAAATGCAGGTAAGAAACTGGAAAGAGTAAGAAACTGTCAAGAAGTCTACTAGTGTCTTTCTCTGGTTGCTGCCAAAATACCCTTCTATCCTCAGGACACAGCAAGGTAAATGGCGCATTTACCAGAACTTTCTAGTCAGTGAACTTCTGGAAAAAATGAACTATAAATTATTCATCATAGTATCTTTAAAATACAGATAGTGTCTGTTTTTTAATTAATGTTGAATAAATGAAAGGAGATATGATGTTGGGGATGCTATTGCCAGAAGGGAAAAAGAGAGCAGAGACAGAAGAGATTTTATTTGGAGTGGGAAATGGAACATGAAAAGCTACAAATTCACTGAGCGTGAACCTGCACTGATAGGAATAAATGATTGAATACACAAATAAATGAGGGAGAAGAGACAAATCCTCCTTCTAGAAATTTTCCAAATAATACATGTACACAGTCGTCTTCACTTGAGTGTAAGCTGGAATTAATTACTCATTTCCAAATAATAGAAGATGGAAAGGGAAAAATAATAACTTCATAACAAAGAAATCTGGCAAGCATGACCTCAACCAAGCGATCAATGTTAACATCACTGTTGATAATGCATTGATCTTCTGTATCTCTTAATATGATTTGATGAGAAAGGCACTTCATCTCTGTGGTATTCTTCCCCCAAATCCATGACTCTGGCTTAACCATGAGAAAAACATCAGCTAAACCCAAACAGAGGGACATCCTAGAAAATCATTAACTGTTATTTCTCAGAACTGTCAAGGCCATAAAAAAAGAGAGAAAGAAAGAAAGAAAGAAAGAAAGAAAGAAAGAAAGAAAGAAAGAAAGAAAGAAAGAAAGAAAGAAAGAAAGAAAAGAGAAAACAAGCAAAGGAAGAGAAACTGCCCCAGGCGAGGGATAACTAAGGAGACATGAAAACTAAATATAATGTGGTTTGCTAGATTGGATCCTGGAATAGAAATAGAATGTTGGTGTAAAAACTAGGGAAGTCTAAACAGTAGACTAGAGCTTAGTCAATAGTATTATACCAGCATCAATCTCTTAGTTTTGACAATGTAAGATGGGAAAGGAAGATGGAACATTGGAGGAAACCACGTGGAGAGTGGTGTTGGCTTCCTGTGGCTGCCAGGACAAATGAGTGCAAACTTAAAGCAACTCACATTTATTCTCTCACATTTCTCAAAGCCAGCAGTCTGCCATCAAAGTGTCAATAGGATTGGTTCCTTTTGGAGGTTCTGAGGCAGAATCCATTGTGTGCCTCTGTCCTACTTTCTGGTGGCTTCTGGCAGTCTTTGCTGTTTCTTGGTTTATAACTGTCCCCCAATCTTACATGGCCTCCTCCCTCTCTCTCTTCTCTTTGTCTATCTCTTGTAAGGATACTTGTAATTGGATATAGGGCCAACCCTACATCCACAAGGATATCCTCTCATGAGAATTATATCTGCAAAGAGCCCATTTCCAAATAAGGTCCCATTCACAAGTACTGAGGCTATGATTTGGCCATACTGTTGGGGTTATTATCCAACCCACTACAGGGGTATATGAGAAATCTCAGCACAATATTTCCAACTGTTCTGTAAATGTAAAATTATTCCAGAATAAAAAGTTTGTTCACAAAGGGGAGGGGGTAGTGGGTAAGTGGAATTAGTATGATGGTGGTGAAACCTTAGACATTAAAAAAGAAAAATAACAGTCCTCAGGAGTGAATACAGAGGTCTGTAGGCATGTAGGTAAGATGTTAAGATTGTTCATGGCAGAAGAATCCAGTTCACTCTAAATATGAAGTAAGAGTTTTACAAGCAGTAAAGGGGTGGGAGAGGGAGGGGGAGCAAGGGAGTGAGAGAGGAGTTTGGAGAGGAGAGCTATGCAGTTTCAGAGAGTGGAAGAAGGATGATCAGAAACAGAACACTAAGCAGTCCTGGGATCTGTCTGAGGTCACAAATCATGACTAAGCATTGACCCCAGTCCATTTAAGTCATTTCCACTGGCAGCGCTCAGTACAGCTTAGGCATAGTGGAAGAAAAGAGGCTGGTTTGATTGACCCAAGGGGGAGACTAGTCAATGGGTACAAAGACAGATAAGCATGCTGGTGAGGAACAAACTGAAATATGTGACCTAGACATGCAGGCTTAAGTAGTAAAGCAGATGAACAAAAACAGGAAAATTTGAAAATATTAACACAGTCCTTTGCAAATTTGTATGTGCATATAAAATCCCTGAGGATCTTGTTAAATTGCAGATTAGGTTTGGGGAGGGGCCAGGACACTCCCAACCAGCTCCTAAGTGAGGCTAATGCCACCACTGCTGGTCCATTTTGAGCAGCAAATAGTAATAGTAGATTTTGAGAATCTCAAGGTCTCAAAGATGTCAAAATGCCATATAGGAAGGGCACAGAAACTGTAGAAAGAAATGAAGTTGTCGGGATTCAAGGATTCTGTTTTCTGAAATGGATTCAGGCTGGAGGATGACAGGGGTCAAGAGAGTAGCTCTGAGCACGAGTGGCTGAATCAAGTGGCAATGAGCATTGCTTGAAAAGCAGTTGGAGTATTTGATGGGTCCTCCCTGTACACATCCAAGCCAAATAGGAAGAGGAGAGTTTAAGTCCAGAGGAAAACTGTCAGCCAAGTATTCAATTATTTAATGCATTTGAAGAAGAAGATAGACCCAGTGGTTACTGAAGGTGTTATAGAGAGAATGTCTGAAAGGCAGGTAGATCTCTGTCCATATTTTGGAATAAAAACTGTCTAGAAAATACTGACCCCAGTTCCTGAGACATAGGGAGCTGGGAGAATGTGCAATCCCCAGTCGAAGCTTTTCAAATGAGCTTCACTAAGAACCTTAACTTACTAATAAATTCCAATTAAATAAGAAAGTAGGAAACAAAAATCAATGGAAAGGATCAAAGTGTGAGGAAAACTGAGAATACAGGGCAAAAAGCTTGGAGGGAAGTCCACAGAAGAAGGCTGGAGAAAGATGGTACAATCCAAAGAAAGAGAAACCCCATCTGGGGCACATGCCCTCCTCACAAGGATTGAGAAAGCCAGGACCAGAGAGGTGGAGAACTGGCTGACAAAGAGAGGAGCCCCCCCAAAAGTCAATATATTCCCAGAACTCAGAAGAAATCACACCAAAAAATGACTTGTCTTCAAAAAGCCACATTTCCTAGTTCCATACATGTATGTAAACAAGAAGCAGCAAGAGTGCTTCTTTGACAAACTTTTAATTCTAAGAAAGATGGTATCTGTTCAGTGGCAGTGGGTTAAGGACTTTACAGTGGTATGATTATCAAGTTCATTTTAAATTCTAATATACAAAGAGATAGCATTTTTTTTTTTTTTTTTTTTTTTACCTCCTACTGTTGATTCTCATGGAGACTATGCTTATCATAGGTTTCGGGAAATGTAGCTCCAGGCCCTGCAGTGATTGACAGGAGTGCTAACAGTGGATGTAATCCAGAATGGCGAATTAGAGATGTGAACTTTAAAGCTGTCCTGCATTCTAATTAGCCGACAGTCATGAAAGATGTAAGCTTCAGACATTGACATTGTCACTTCAGGCAAGGACAAAAGTCATCTAATTTATATTAATATGAGAAAAGTTTAAATCTGCCCATTAAATATGGGAGAGTTTAGGCAAACTTTCATTAGTTTCTTTGGCTGATAAGTGCTGCAAAACTGTAAAAGCCACATCATTTGTTGTATAAGTTAATAGAGATGGAAAATCATCTCATAGTAACACCCTTTTATCAGCAAAAATATCTCTGAACTGGAGCAAACATGAGTGTATTTTATTATCATCTTAAAAATCTTACTCTTATTTTTACACTTGATCTTAGCCAAAAGGCTGAGAAGCGATTACTCTTATTTTTAAGGCCATTTACATTATTGTCTATCCTATGAATTAACATTAGGAGAAAATACTTTGGTGAGGAGTTGTGAAATCTGGTGATAATACAGAAAATACTTGTATCCTTAAAAATACACATTTGTTTTTAGTGTTTCATTCCTCCCAATTCTTCAGGGAAATGTGGTATGTTTACAGTTTTAAAAGCTTCAATCTAGTCCCCTTTGCCTTTATTATACTATTGCCTACAGTGATTTATTAAAGACATAAAATCAAGACTCAGATTTAATTAGCAAGGTAACACTTAAAGTCTTTTTTTCTTTTTAAACTGCAGTGCTGTGGTCCTCATCCTCAGTTACAATACATGGCTACAAACCTTCTAGAGAATCAAAGATACATTTACATTCCCTAGAATTCCACTGAGGGATCAGAATAAAAGGCAAATCAACAATTGCTATACTTCTAAAAAAGACAAAGTCACAACTTGTTTCCTAACCAACAATGCGTCCTGAACTTGGACTTGTTCATTTCACAAACAATTGTTGACCTTTAGTATGTCCCAGAAAGAATGCTAAGTATTTGACTTACAAAGAGGTTTAAAATATGATTCCTATTCTGGGGCAGCTGAGTGGCTCAGTTGGTTAAGTGCCTGACTTTGGCTCAGGTCATGATCTCATGGTTCGTGAGTTTGAGCCCTGTGTCAGCCTCTGTGCCTGACAGCTCAGAGCCTGGAACCTGCTTCAGATTCTGTGTCTCCCTCTGTCTGCCCCTCGCCCGATGCACTCTGTCTCTCGCTCTGTCTCAAAAATAAATAAACATTAAAAATTTTTTAAAAATATGTAATTCCTATTCTTAAGGAGTCTAAAGCTTAACTGAAGAACAGAACATATAAAGTTATAAAGATAATTAACCATCAAGGCAGCATATGATAAAATGAAGGACACTGATCATATTTCCTTCATTTAACAGAGTAGGTTTTCTCAAAACAGCTTATCTGTAGAATCATTAACCCATACTTGGCCTTTAGAAAATCCCAGGTCATTCCAGAATATATTCTTTTTTTTTTTTACATTTATTTATTTATTTATTTATTTTTACATTTATTTATTTTTGATAGAGAGACACAGAGCATAAGTGCGAAGGGGCAGAGATAGAAGGAGACACAGAATCCGAAGCAGGCTCCAGGCTCCGAGCTGTCAGCACAGAGCCCGACGCAGGGCACGAACCCACAAACCTCAAGATCATGACCTGGGCCGAAGTTGGACACTTAACCAACTGAGCCACCCAGGCACCCCCAGAATACATTCTTGAAGCTTACTGTTGTTTTGTCAAAGTCTTAATCTTGAGCCATTACTTTTAATAATCTGGCACATACAAGAAACTGAACAGAAGATTGAATGAATGGATACGTGAGTGAATCAAGGAATGTTGAGAAAAAATGCAAAATATACAGTGTTCCTCAGATATTTCTTCTTCATCTGAAAACATGAGCCAATTTACTTTAAGTGCAGATAAAACTGAACCAAGTTTTCACTACTGTTTCTTTTTTTTTAATGTTTTATTTATTTTTGAGAGAGAAAAAGAGCACAAGTGGGGGGAGAGGCAGAGAGAGGAGGACAGAGGATCAAAAGCATGTTCCTTGCTGGCAGTAGAGAGCAGATGCAGGGCTCAAACTCACAAACCGTGACATCACGACGTGAGCTGAAGTCAGATGCTTAACTGACTGAGCCACCCAGGTGCCCCTTCATCACCGTTCTGAAAACAGAGCTAGACTTTAATCCAACTAGCATAGCTCAGTAAACAGTAACATTCTCTCCATTACTTGTTTCACCCATACAGATATCTCTACAGTGATGTTATAAAGATTTTCTCAGTAATGCTGTCTTGGATGTATGCCTTCCTCACACTTTTCATTTATTATACAATTTTTTACAGTAAATGTTTTCAAGAAATATGAAGCACACTTGTAGTGTCCTATATCAACTGATGAGTCATATTAACCCTCAATATTTCCCTCCTCTAGGCCAAATGTGCCCTTCAATCTCTTCCTGTTCTCAGAAGATGCTGCTCTCTTCCTTGACAATCTCCTTCTAATAATAATTCCATGTTCTGAGTCAATCCTCACTCTAAAGATCCATTTCTTTTAATGTTATTTCTCATAATTTAGGATGATTATCTTTAAATCGTTTTTCCATTTTAACTTGTTTGCTAATCATCTTGATACTCTAGAGTAATAGGAATAAATTGTGAAAAAATATTAATGGTCCAATTTAGTAATATTTTTATTGCTGTTTTCCTCCCATCTACTTGTTCTCATTTTAAAGCCTGGGTAACTATGTTGTCTCTTTCTATGCCTGCCAGAAGGCAGCTACAAAAATAAATTTCAAGGAACAACTGAAAAAAGAAAGGTAACAAAAGGCATAATACATATTAATAAACCTGAGAAATATTCAACCAACAGCCTATTATTATTCTTTACATCAAAAGAAAACACAGGAACTGAGTCTCAGAAGTGAAAATGAAGGGGGAAAAATGATAACAACAGAACTTGGAAATTAGATGAAACATCAGAAGGCTGAAGGGGGGTTCAAGGAGATACATCAAAATATCCAGAAGGAAGCAGAAGAAATGAGTGTGGCAAGAGTTATAAATATGCTACAGTATGAAGCAATTGGTAACTATACTCACTCAGAATTAATATTATATTATAATATGCTCTTTTTGCTTTAGAAAAGTAATGCCTTCAGGCTTCACCTCTTCAATTAAATGCATGAGGTACTTCTAATGTGAATTAACTTAATAACTAGTTGTTCATGCAGTCACTCATCAAAAATAAAACATCCTTAGTGGTCTAAGAACACACCCAACTTCTAGAAAATTACATTCCTTGATGACCCCAGTGGATGATGTGCTCTATGAGGACTTTAAAAGTTCAAGTTTCTTTCTCATTGTAAGTTCCAACCATTTCATATTTTTTATTATTACTTCAGATCTCCGACAAGATTTAAAAAATGAGTCACCCACAAAATGTTACCAGAAAGAATGAGCAAGATACTACACAACTTGTTACCAGTCTGTTATCTACTCCACTGCAAAAGATGCATAAAGAGTACACTCCACAAGACTGTTGCCTGGGATTCATTTACGTGTTCCTGTTACCAATTACTAAAATCAGTGTCTGGTGCATACGCACTGAAAAAATGAAAATTAGGATTAGAATGCCTTCACAACGCCATTCATAAGATTAGTTCAACAATTAGGTGTGTCTTCAGCTACATCTTCCATATTTTCTACTGTTCATTATTCAGTATTTAAAGAATAGTGTGTGGTCACAAAATGAATAGTAAATTCATACAAGATATATATACACAGTATATTCATATAACAAATTAACATTGAGTAAACAATTTCTCTGAAGATTGAGTATTAGTGACAAAAATTAATTTAATATTTGACGTTAGAGCTTCAAAAATCATGTAAAGGGGCAAGTGGGTGGCTCTGTTGGTTAAGCATCTGACTTTGGCTCAGGTCATGATCTCGCAGTTTGTGGGTTTGAGCCCCACATTGGGCTCTGTGCTGACAGCTCGGAGCCTGGAGTCTGCTTCAGATTCTGTGTCTCCCTTGCTCTCTGCCCCTCCCCCACCCCTCACACCACACGCTGTCTCTCTCTCTCTCTCTCTCTCTCTCTCTCTCTCTCTCTCAAAAACAAATAAACATTCAAAAAAAATAAATAAAAAATTTTTTTCTTGAAGCATTTAAAAATGTGTTGTTTGCCAATTCATTCATAGCTCATATTACAGAGTTTGAAACTTGAAAGCATGGGGAAATGTAAGGAGTTTTTTACTTAATAACAATGGAGAAATTTTACAGAATTGGACAAAAATAAATAAGTGAACTGATACTCTACAAAATACAAATTAAAAGGACAACTTCAACAGGCAAGGTAAATGTAGTGCACGGGATTTAATTGGGCATAATTTGAAAGCATTCTCAGCTCTTGGGAACCTGAATACAAATGAAAGGGCTGCTGGAAAATGAAGTACCAGATCCACAAGGGTTCTTTGACTCCAAAACCAAAGACCCCACTAAAAAAGAGAACTACAGATCAATTTCCTGATGAACATGGACACAAAAATTCTCAACAAGGTATTAGCAAACCAGATCCAAAATTCATTAAAAGAATTATTCACCACCATCAAGTGAGATTTATTCCTGGGATGCAGGGTTGGTTCAATATCCACTAAACAATCAATGTGATTCATCACACCAATAAAAGAAAGGATAAGAACCATATGATCTTCTCAATAGATGCTTAAAAAGAATTTAATAAAATACAGCATCCTTTCTTGATAAAAATCCTCAAGAATCTAGAGATAGAAGGATCATACCTCAAGATCATCAAGGCCATATACCTAAGACCCATGGCTAATATCATCCTCCTTGGGGAAAAACTGAGAGCTTTTCCTGTAAGGTCAGGAAGAGGAAAAGGATATCCACTCTCACTACTGTTACCCAACATAGTGTTGGAAGTCCCTGCCACAGCAATCAGACAACACAAAGAAATAAAAGGCATCCAAATTGGCAAGGAGGAAGTCAAACTTTTACTCTTCGCAGATGACATGATACTGTATGTGGAAAACCCAAAAGAATCTACCAAAACCTGCTGGAACTGATCCATGAATTCAGCAAAGTCACAGGATATAAAATCAATGCACAGAAATCAGTTGCATTTCTATACACCAATAAAGAAGCAGCAGAAAGAGAAATCAAGGAATCGATCCCATTTACAATTGTATAAAAAACCATAAAATACCTAGGAATAAACCTAATCATAGTGGCGAAAAATCTGTACACTGAAAATTATAGAAAACTTGGGAAAGAAATCGAAGAAGACACCAAAAAAATGGAAAAACACTCCATTCTCCTGGATAGGAAGAGCAAATATTGTTAAAATGTCAATACTACCCAAAGCAATCTACTTATTCAATCCAATTCCTATCAAAATGATACCAGCATTCCTCACAGAGCTAGAACAATAAATTCTAAAATTTGTATGGAACCAGAAAAGACCCCAAATAGCCAAGCAATCTTAAAAAAGAACACCAAAGCTGGAGGCATCACAATCCCAGACTTCAAGCTATACTACAAAGCTGTAATCATCAAGACAGTATGGTATTGGCACAAGAACAGATGCTCAGATCAATGGAACAGAATATAGAACCCAGAAACTGACACACAAACATATGGCCAACTAATCTTTGACAAAGCAGCAAAGAATGTCCAATGGAAAAATGACAGTCTCTTCAGCAAATGGTGTTGGGTAAATGGGACAGTGACATGCAGAAGAATGAACCTGGACCACTTTCCTATACCACACATAAAAATAAACTCAAAATGGATGAAAGACTTAACATAAATCAGGAAGCCATCAAACTCCTAGAGGAGAAAACAGGCAACAACCTCTTTGACCTTGGCCACAGCAACTTCTTACTTGAAATGTCTCCAGAGGCAAGGGAAACAAAAGCAAAATGAACTTTTGGGACCTCTTCAAGATAAAAACCTTCTGCACAGCAAAGGCAACAATCAATAAAACTAAAAGGCAACTGACAGACTGGGAGAAGATATTTGCAAGTGACATAGCAGATAAAGGGTTAGCATCCAAAATCTATAAAGAACTTATCAAACCCAACACCCAAAAAACAAATAATGCAGTGAAGAAATGGGCAAAAGACATGAATAGACACTTTTCCAAAGAAGACATCCAGATGGCTAACAGACACATGAAAAAAAAAATGCTCAACATCACTCATCACCAGGGAAATACAAATCAAATCTACAATAAGATACCACCTCACATCAGTCAGAATGGCTAATTAATTCAGGCAATAACAGATGTTGGCAAGGAGGTGGAGAAATAGGAAACTTTTTGCACTGCTGGTGGGAATGCAAACTGGTGCAGCCACTCTGGAAAACAGTATGGCGATTTCTCAAAAAATTAAAAGCAGAACTACCCTACAACCCAGCATTTGCACATGCATCCCAATGTTTACAGCAGCACTATCAACAATAGCCAAAGTGAGGAAAGAGCCCAAATGTCCATCGGCTGATGAATGGGTAAAGAAGAGTGGGTATGTATGTGTGTGTGTGTGTGTGTGTGTGTATGTATGTATGTATGTATGTGTGTGTGTGTATATATGTATGTATGTATGTATGTGTATATATATATATATAGATATATGACTCAGCAATCAAAAAGAATGAAATCTTGTCATTTGCAACAATGTGGATAGAGCCAGAGTGTATTATGCTAAGCAAAATAAGTCAGGCAGAGAACAACAAATATCATATGACTTCACTTATATGTGGAATTTGCAGTACAAAACTGATGAAAATAAGGGAAGGGAAGGAAAAATAAGATAAAAACAGAGAGGGAGACATACCATAAGAGACTCTTAAATACAGAGAACAAACTGAGGGTGGTGGCAGGTGTTGGGTAGGGGAAGGGCTAAAGGGGTGATGGGCATTAAGGAGGGCACTTGTTGGGATGAGCACCAGGGGTTATATGTAAGTGATGACTACTAAATTCTATTCCTGAAATTATTTTTACACTATGTTAACTAACTTGGATTTAAATTTTAAAAATATTGGGGCACCTGGGTAGCTCAGTCGGTTAAGCCGCTGACTTCAGCTCAGGTCATGATCTCGTGGTCCGTGAGTCTGAGCCCCACGTCGGGCTCTGTGCTGACCGCTCAGAGCCTGGAGCCTATTTTGGATTCTGTGTCTCCCTTTCTCTGGCCCTCCCCTGTTCATGCTCTGTCTCTCCCTGTCTCAAAAATAAATAAAACGTTAAAAAAATTAAAAAATATATATATATATATATGTACTACCTGTTTACTAAAAAAAAAAAAAAAAAAAAAAGCTGTCTGCACAGAACCCAATGCAGGGCTTTAACTCATGGACCACAAGATCATGACCTGAGCTGAAGTCAGATGCTTAACCAACTGAGCCACCCAGGTACCCTTTTTTGTACTCTTAAGTAGTCCACAAACAACTTTGAAAAATCACAAGATGATGATAGGAGAAAGTTGAAAAAAAAACCTTGGGATATGTTAAATAAAAACCTTGGGATAAAAGGGAGGTAATAGGCAAGGACTAAGAACAGAAAAGGAAAAAAAAGAAGTAGGATAGAAAAGAGGGAATGGAAGTGGAGGGGAAGAGTGGGGAGGAGGGGGAGCCACCAAGACTGACTTAGCTTTAGACAAGTTTCTTCCTGGCTTCCCTTTTCTTAGGACATTTACTCTAGAAAACTTTTCATTGTAAATTCTTCCCTGCCCCTTTCAGAGGTATGTAAATGTTTTCAAAAGTCTCTTGATGGTTTTAAACCCAGGAAAGAACCATCTCTGTACAATGTAAGCATTAGGGGAGATAGCATCCCTATTTACCTGTTTCTGGGGAAGGGGAAGAGACTTCCTACAGTCTTCCTGGGCCTTTCTTGCTCCAGGTTTTTAAACTACTTCCAAAGGCACAAGATACAAGAAGATACAAGATCACAAAAGATCAAAGAGCATGTGCATCACAAAGATACAAGAATATTTACTTTTCCTTTGGGTAAAACCAACTAACAAACACAGATGGTCTGTGTTCTCCCTTACCTCAGTGTTTAAAAATTCTTATACTTTGTTTCTCTGGAGCTGAGTTCTGACTGAGTTCTGGTCTCTCCTCCCTATTGCAATAGCCTTGAACAAAGTCTTACTTATCTGTTTAACTTTGGTGCAACTTTTGCTTTGATAAAGCAAAAATGTTTTCACAAAAGAGAAGACACATGAATAATTATTAGTTTAAAATATGATAAATGAGAGCTCATTTTCAATCACTGATTTTAACGGTGCATTCAGTAGATCTTGAAACTACTAGTCCATCAAGCATGCTAAAGCACCACAAAATGGATGCATCACCCACACATGAATCATTCATCAAGAATTCACTGAGCCTGTCATAGAGCAGGCTCAACTAAGAGGCATTTGGGAACCAAAAGAATTCAGGCTGGTTGTGAGAAGGATGAAACTAGGGAAGGAAAATATAGGTATTGGAGCCAGGAGCTGCGGACTCAGGTATAGGGCTGGCTTCTGAAGATGATTCTGGATCTGATGTTCACCATCTTAGTGCTGGGCAGATGCACACTGGGTTCAGGCAGGCACCACAGACAAGGCTAACAAATGGACTATCACAGCAGAAAAGCACAACACATGTTGATTGAAGTTGAGCAGATTTCCAGAGCAGATTTCAGTAGCCAGGGGTTGGAGAGCCCAGCAGATTCTTCACATGGGAAGCACTTGGCAAGGACTCAGGGAAGGACTAGCCAGAGAGACATAAGTCAAAGACCAACCAGTTGGCCTGAATACAACATAATGCCATGTGGGGAGAAACTGCAACTCAGTGGACACACATATGCTCATGAATTGTCGTAGATATCCTTGGTATTTTGATTCTGTCAGCAAGACAAATTCCTGATTCCAAAGGCAAGTGGGCAGAGACTGTAAATACACGTCCAGTAAACATGATGATCGTCTTAGATGCTCAGAGGCAGGAATGGGAAATGATGACAGGTCGATGAAATGATCCGAGCCTCCAGGTAGAGAGAGTGGGGGTTCAAATCTGAAAGGGCTGGTCAAGACTGGGCAGCTAAACCACCTTAATTCTTGTTCCAAGGTGCTGGATATTGTTCTTTAAAGCTTTTTAAGAACTTTTGAGAACTTGCTACTTTTCTCCTTAGCGGCAAGCGTAGATATTTATTTAAGGGTGTGATACACTAAACTTTTTCATCAACTCACAAAATGTGAGCCCTTCCCAGAGAGCAAAACAGCACACTCCTATTGTCTTTCATTTCCAACTGCCAGAGGGGAATAGCTTTTAATAAATACTTTTACACTGCACTTCAGTCGAATTGCTATCGTGCGAAAACAGGCCTGAGGAGAATAACACATTGCCAAATTCCCTCCAGCGAGTGCAAAATAATACTGTAGGTTCTGGCAGAGAAATAAAATGGAAATCTGATTACTTTGTTTTATTCTATGTGGAGATAATGTGTGAGCACATTTAAATACATAATTCAATGTATTTCAGCTATGGCCTTAGATGATGATTTAATGTCAGACTTACACTAACCTTGTAACATGAGAGTTGCATTTAGAGCTGACAACTAAAAAGAAAGTTGATGAAATTACACTTTATTTTATTTTCTGCAGAGCTAAGCAGACCTGTTTATTCCATTCCTAATGCCAGCTACCGCCATAAATTTGAAGAAACTAAACCTATCCAGAGAAGGCCATACATATTAATAAAGCTGAAAGAATATGTCTACTTATCATATTGGAATAGATTCCACCATGAAATAAAAAATAAATAAAATGTGGAGATTGTTTCCATGGGTCAAATTGTAGTAAGTCATTTAAAGCCTTAATAGATATATGATAACGTAACTTATAACTATATAAAATCCACCACTGAATTAGAGATGAGTAAATAACTACTTTTGAAGAAATACAGAATGGTTTCAGGAAAATGTAGTATAGAAGATAATTTACATAAAGAGTTAAGAGATTAGGAGGCCACTACTGAGATATTAGGTGGAGAATATTAATATTCTTCAGCAGTATTGTAGAAGAGTTAAAACATCTCACATTGGGAAACAGTTTTAATGGTAATAATTATAGGATTTTAAATATTTTACTTACTTCTTTGGCAACAAGCACAGGATAGCCCAGATAACGGAAACTTTGAATAGTTTTGTTGTTTTGTTTTGTTTTCGTTTTAGATAAAAAGAGCATGAGCCAGGGAGAGGGGCAGAGGGGGAGAAAGAATCTCAAGCAGGCTCCACACTCAGTGCAAAGCCCGACCCAGGGCTCAATTCCATGACCTTGGGATCATGGCGTGAGCCGAAATACAGTCAAAGGCTCAGTATTAAATGAGATTATCTTTGGTATCGACTTTTGAGAGCCACCTAGGAGCCCCAAAACTTTTAATATTTTTAATCCTAATATTAATTTTCAGACCACAGAGGTAGTGGATGATGCAGTAATAGAAGATTTCCAGAATCCTATGAACTTGTTATGATGAAATCTTTCATAATGTCCATGTCAGATTTAGGTTACAGGGCAATATTCACATCTGAAAAGCAGTCTCTTTTCAAAGGTCAGTTTTACAACTGCTACTTTTGTGATAATTATCTACTTTAGAAGATAATTGTGTCTCTTCCCACAACACAAGGAAATAAAAAATTGAAACTTTAGGGGGTCCACATAATCTGTTTTTACTTCTTTACCTGTATGATTTTTCGCATGGAAATTTTTGTAAACAAATAAAGGAATTATTAATATAGTAATATAGGAGAGTCAACCCAAATTTTTTTTTAATTTTTTTTTTAATGTTTATTTATTTTTGAGACAGAGAGAGACAGAGCATGAATGGGGGAGGGGCAGAGAGAGAGGCAGACACAGAATCGGAAGCAGGCTCCAGGCTCTGAGCCATCAGCCCAGAGCCTGACGCGGGGCTCAAACTCACGAACCGTGAGATCGGAGTCAACCCAAATTTTATGAGATGCTCACTGGATTATGAATGACAAGGGTATATTCTCATTTAATGCCAAGTTTCTGCTATCTTCTAACCACAAATAAAATAGGGGCTCAGTATTTAATAAAGTTATCTTTGGTATCAACTTCTGAGTGCAAAACACTTATTTCTGCTGACAATACAGACTTTGGCATTATCTGTTTATTTATGTTTTAATTAATAAATTATAGCTTATCTTGCTAAAAAAAAAAAAAATGAGGGGGTAGATTTGTAGCAACTGTCTCCAACTCTGTCCTGGCTGTAGGTTTCTATCTGAATTCACTTAATTCCAATTAAGAATATATAAAACTGTCTGCTTTAATTGCTACTGTTGCTACCTCTGTTTCTACTATTCTGTTACCACTACTTTTGATGTTACTTCTACCTCTGTCTTTTTATAACTACACAAAATGCAATGAATTGCACGTGAGGCTTGGAAATGCCTCTGTTTGCTTGGGAAATTCTATGACCATTTAATCTGCTGCATTTGGCACAGGGTGATTTGGCCCTTGACTGAGAGCAGAGGACTGTGCAGCACCCACCTGGTTAGGTTACACTTCTTACCCTACTGTGGGTTCTCTCTTTACAGCCAAGGCTTCTTCTCAGTTCCCTCAGACTGATGGATGTATCTTCTAAGGGTCCTTACCAATGACCTCTTATAAATGCAATTGTTTTCACTAATCACTTCTGACCTTCTCCAAAGGACTCTGGATTTCCTATTAGCAATTTCAACTGTCACATTTTCTAATGACCACTTTGGCTACATGGAGATTTCCCACATTAAATACTCTAGACTCACCCTGTGGACTCTTCTGATCCTCAGGTCTCCTTAGGCTTTCTTTAATTTGTCACGTCTCACAATGAACAAGACATTTTGGAATCTGAACCTTAGAAATGCCTAATAGACAAAAACTGCTATTCACTTTCAAGCAGCTGCCATATTGTTCCCCAACTCTTGGTGTTTTCAACCTGTTCTTCTTTTATAAGGATTATGCTTTCGGAATGAGTCTAGATGATACCAAACAAAATGCCCAACCCAATGGTTTCATTTGCCACAACTCTTGAAGATTGCCATTATATTTTTACAAAGCCATCTATCCACTGCCAGCCATTCCCTAAAATCTATGCATCAGCCATGGTAGAGTTGACCCAATGGTCTGTTTAACACTGCTGGAGTCTATCTGGACTTACAGGTACCCATCATCTCTAAGCATCTAGGATTGTGAGTACAAAAGAGAGCTAAAAATCAGACCAGTTACAATTTACAGAAAAAGAAGCATAGCTAGCTGATATACATAGACTTGATGCCTTTCACAACAAGAAATGTAAATTAAAATGCATTAACTATCATATTTATTTAAAAATTAAAGTATTCAATTATATGCATTCCTTTCATTTAAACTTGACAGAAGAATTGGTGAAACCTTCAAGGGGGCAATGTGGAAACACGAGTCTTCACAAATTATGAAAATGCCATGTCTCAGTTTCTTCAACTGAAAATGGAAATAATAGTAATACTTATTTATAGTACGTGGTAAGAAATAAACTAATTAGTATGTACAAAGTAATTGGAATTGTGTCTGATACACACATAAAAAAAAAAACTCTGCATGTCAGTCATTATTATTATTATCAACATTTAAAGGAAGTCAACCTTTGACTTAGCAACTTCACTTACAGGAATTTATCCCAGAAACAGAGGCAGAGCTAGACTTTCTGAGGCCAGAAGCTTATCCAATCTGGGAGGCCTTCTTTAAGAAAACGAATACAGGAGTGCGAATTCAAAATTAGTTACAAAAGTGAATATTTATAATGAGAAAAGAAATTAAAACAAATTATAGGCTTCTTGAGACACCAGAGTTTTTTTTATAAGTTGTCTTTAGGATAATTACCAGAAATGCTCATTTAGAAATGCTTTCTGTTTGCATCCTGATCTCCCCTGCTACCAAAAATACTCCACAACTCTTGGCATTTAAAGAGCCAGGCATGTGAGGGGTCCTGAAGCTTCAGCTTCATTAAATTCACAAGAAATCCACCTTTGCCAAGAAAAATGCTCACATGTGTGAATATGGATGCCACTAAAGATTATCCTTTTAAAACATATGTATATTTACATATGCATTAAATTTCTAGAAGTATAAAAAACATTTTTGACCAATGCAACATGGCTTATACTAGCTAACATGGGGGAAAAAAATCAGTATCTAACAATAGGCAGCAAAGCATGATGATTAAAAGAGTAAATGCTGAAGTCAGATGGACTCAGGTTAAGTCAAGGCCCCACTACTCATTGCTGTTTGGCTTTAGGCAAGTTACTTTAACCTCTGTGTTAGAATGTTTCATTATCTGTAAAATAGAGATAAAAATAGTCTCTATGTCGTCAGGTTATTATAAAAAGTCAATGAGTTGCTATTTATAAAGTGCTTAGAACAGTGTTTAGTCTATAGTAAGTGCTATTTAAATATGAAATAAATACAAATCTACTTGGAGATTAAGTAAGTTCATATATCCATTCAATAGAATGCTATATAGGCAATAGAAAAGGAAAGATACATTTATATTAAAATTGAATATTGATATTGAAATCTGTGATGTAAAACAAGGAAATTGCACAACAGCAAAATTCAATATGAAACCAGGTATAGGGGAGAGAGGAAGAGAAACTTGCTTTTTTACTACTTATAGGCAGGGTGGTTAGATATAATACTATTTAGAGATATTATCTGTGTCTAATGGAGAGGAAAATATGTAAACAACTCATTATAGTACACTGTTCACACTTATGGAATTTTAAAAACAAAGAGTCCCATAATTTTTTTTTTACTTTTTTGCCATAAAGAAATGAGGTCTATTTCCCCATCTTAGAATCTGGGCTGTGTCTCTGTTTCACCAATAGGAAGGACGAAAAGGACACTGCCCAGTCTACAGGCTCAAGCCATGAGGAACTGGCCATTTCCACTTACCTGTTCTTGGAATACTCATTCTTGCTTGAACCCAGCTTCTGCTCTGAGGAAGCCCAGGCCACATGCCATCATTCAGTCTAGACCATCTATAGATGTTCTGGCTGACAGCCCACTCAACAACCAGCTGAGGATCAGTCAACAACCAGCATCAACTACCACATGGGCAAGTTAATATGCCTCTTGCTGTATCAGCCTCAGCCTTCCAGTCTTTCCAGCTAAGATCCTAGACCACAAGGAGCAGAGACAAGCCATTGACACTTTGTCCAATTCCTGACCCCAGAGGTTTTAAGTATTAGAAATTGGTTCTTCGATACCACTATGATTTATCCTGGTTGTTACACAATAGATCGGTAACAGGCAATAGATATTTTATCCCATGATCTAAGTATTTTCTATGCTCTCAGCCAATGATGGTATCTTTTTAGCAGACTATGCTATATACTTCCAACCAATGAGTTACCCATAGTGCATACAGAATCAATAAGGTCTACAGCTATAAACTGAGTGAGGTCTATAGCTTTCATTATTTGCTATATGATGATCTATCTTTCTGCCATTTATCTATGTACTAGCAAGAAAATTAAATCCATAAAGGTTACTAAAGGTTTTTTAGTGACAGTGCTAGACCTACCACAAAGGGAAAAGTTCACATTGCTGCTTAAAATGCAAGGTTTGGGATGCACAAAGTGCTTTTCAGAGAATAGTAAAAGAAATAAGGAAAGCTTCACCCAGTAACTGATAACTAACAGAAGTGCTTTGACATCATGAAGGACATGTTAAAACATCAGCATAATCTGAAATGATTGGGCAAAAGTTGCATGAATTCACTGGAAAACTGAGAAGAAATCATGGCCAGAGGCATGACTTGACTCTGGGAGCTTAAACAAACATGGGAAAGTAAACGCTTCTGCATGGTGCATGAAATGTACCTCCATGTGGATGATGACCTACATTGGGTTTGTCGATTCACTGAGAGTTCCTCAGGAACACTACCTAGTTCACTATCAAATGATGTATATGGTTCTAAGAGCACTAGCCCATGTGTGTGTGTGTGTGTGTGTGTGTGTGTGTGTGTTCTCACATGTACTTTTGTATGAATCAAAAATGCCTGAAAGCATGTGTTAGAAATTCATAATAATAGTTAATAATGGATCCTTCGGGAGAGTCTGGGGACAGGATTGGGGAAGCAGATGGTCTGTGGGAAGGGTGGGGAAACTTTACTTTTTAATTTCATTTCTTATAAGAAGAATACATTCCTTATATAATTTAAATGAAAAATCAATTTTAAATAAATGAGTCCAATTAGAAGCATGGGGTGTATAACTTCACTTCTTGGCTCTCTTGCAGATAACATGGCAGAGCGTTTTTGTCCTGGCAGGTTTCCCTCTACTCCCTTTCTGAAAATGACAGTACTGGATAGTGGGTTGTAAGTACTCATTTTTAGCATGGAACGGTTATAAAATGTCAAACCCTTACACTTTTCCTTTATATTATTTAGCTCCAAAGATTTCCAGGTTCTAAAAATAAGATAAATTCTCCTGAGTTTATGTACCTTGGGCATGTTTTAAGTATACAGTAGTCATTTATGAAGTGTGTGTCTAAAGGTGGACATCAAACTGTGTTCGCAATAATCATTTTTTTCAAGCTATTTCAGAGCCATCCCAGGAAATGTTCTTTCATGATCAAAGCAAATCATCTCCTGGAAAAAATGCACTATTTTCAGTTAACTCTGCTACTAGCAAGTGCCAAATGCATTTGAAGACAGAATGTTTCACACTAGAGAAAGTTAAGTACAGCACTAAAAAGCAGCCATGAGATCACCAAGAGAATCTACACAAAAAAACATGTGGGCAGACTGTACATGTTTATTCAGGGCAAAACCACCATCAGTGTGCAAAATTTAGTTTTCTAGATCTCACAACATGCCCCAGAGAATAACTGAGACTTGAAAAAGACAGAAGGAAAATATTCGTGGCTCTCAACTGTCAAAACAGGCAGTTGGGCAACTATATTAATCGTGATTTAAAAGCCTTATAACATATTCTATTTCCATGTATTCCATTCCCCCCCCCCCCACCCCGTGGAAAGGAATACAGTCCCTATAAGAAAAGGGGCAATTTTCAGGTCAACTAACTTTAAAGCCCTCGCTAAGGACAGATATCATAGAACTTCTGTCTCAGTGGATAATATTTCCTGATTAAGAACTCCATAAACCCTATAGGAAGGGAAAGCCACAAATGCAAATTCATGGAGCAGCTTGTGATTAGGGAAAACTGGTCACAACAGACACGTTCTTCTTTCTGCTCTTCCCACCTAAGTTAATATCAACTTCATCAATACAAAGAAGATGCACCTGATTATTGGGAGCATGACAGAGCAAAGGGGAAATCTACTTTATCTACTTTACAGTAGTTACAGCTTGGCTACTAACAGTAACTCAAAAAGTCACCTCTCATTCGCTACACAGCTTGTCCCTGCTACTACGCTGCAAGAGCAATAATTTTTGAAGTGGGATGTGGGAAGAAAATAGTGAACTTCCATTTATTCTATTCTAGAAATAAAAAAGGAAATTAAGCTTCACTAATGTTTACTGGTGAATGAACCTGGGTTTCCACTCAGTCCATTTATCAGAGAGTCACATGTCACACATGCTCTGCAAAGGACTGAGGGAAGGATAAGACTTCCCCAACTCACCATTTTCACTGGTTCCTTAGTTTTCAGCATATTGCAATGAATTACAGATTGTGCATGCCTAATAAGATAGATGTAAAGACTTTATTTATTAAGTTTTCAACTAAACTAAACCTCAAGGCAGTTAAAGAGCTTTCAAAAAAATCTCTGTAAAGAAATGCAGATTAAAGGTAAACTAATGGGGTGAGTTCAAGCAGATATAAAAAAAATAAAATGGCAGAGTTAAATGTCAATGTTTTAAATATATAATATAAATATAAATATATACAAACATATACATTAGTGTTCATTTATTTATTTTGCGAGAGAACACGTGTGCACATGTGGGGAGGGGTAGAGACAGGGAGGGGAGAGAGAGAGAGAATCCCAAGCAGGCTCAGCACAGAGCCCGACACCGGGCTCGATCCCAAAAACTATGAGATCATGACCTGAGCCAGCATCAAGAGTTGGCCACTCAACCAACTGAGCCACCCAGGCACCCCTTAAATGTCTGTTCTTAATATGAGTTCTTTGCCTGCTGTAAATAAAAATTGCAGTAATCTAATCATACGAAGCCTTTTGTCAGCCCCCAAATTTAAAATTATCAAAAGGTTTCCATCTACTTTCTCTAATGATGAACTTCTTTTTAACTGCATATTATTCCTTGAGGTACTAACTAGAGGTGGTGCACACAACATATAAATACATTTGGGGGAGTGCATGCTCATTTTCTTTCAACGATAGGTGCGCATATTCAGGAATATGAAGGCCACTCTTCTAGAACAGAACAGGGGGTAAGAAGAGATCACTAGAAAATAAAAAGCACGCCAATTCTTAATTTCTAGTTGATTTGATCCAAAATGCTGACTAAGCCCATTTTGTAAGGACACACTAATTCAAGCACAGACACATTAAAGGGATTGTTGTCTTTTAAAAACACCTTGTTTTGCTAATGTTGGCTCACCCACCTGTGGAGACATTTTCCTGATGTGATTAACTTAAGAAATGTATGATGACATACTAGATTCCACATGGAAATGCTGACTCACTTAAATAAGTGAGTAATTTCTATCTTACTTAAGTAGTTTAAATGCAAATGATCCATTTTATGTTTTGTTTCTATGTCTTCTCTTAGGAGAAATATGCATATTATTTCACAGTGAAAGTAGAAAAGCTTCCTTAGAATATTAACATCTCCTAAAAGGGAAAACACCTCAAAGACGGCCTCTGCTTCTCTCCCAACTGTACAGCTGGACAGGACATCAGAAATCAGCCCTTGCACCCTCCTCATTTTATAGATGGCAAACTTGGGGCATGACAAGATGAAGCTACCTTAGCAAGATTGCACAGTTCACAAAGCCACAAATCCAGGACCAAACTCCTACTGACTCATGCACCAATCATTCTCCAACATAAGGAGACCCAAGCAGAAACATCATGGTATCCTTAGCAGGGTGTCCTTACTCAAAAAATTAATTCGGATATGACTGCTTTTCCTAAAAGGACTACCTCCATGGCAATAAAAACTAGGAAAGGGGATAAAGAGCATTAAAAGAGGGAAAAGAAAAAAAACAACTTTAGGATATAATACAACTTTAAACAGGATTTTAAAGTGATGGCACAGCTGAACATTTTGACAGTTGAGAGCAGCACATAGTTTCATTCTTTGTACAGAATTTCAGCTATTCTTGGGAAAATGTTGGAAGATAAAGAAACAACTTTATGACACTTTTGACACTTATGACACTAGCATGAACAGTCTCGGCTCAGTTGGTTGAACATCCCACTTCAGCTCAGGTCGTGATCTCACAGACATTGAACTTGAGCTCTACACAGGGCTCACTGCTGTCAGCGCACAGAACCCACTTCAGATCCTCTGTCCCCCTCTCACTCTGCCCCTCCCCTGCTTACACTCTCTGAAAAATAAACATTTTTTTTAAATTAAAAAAAAAGTCTCCACTTGTATTTAATATACCCCAGAAAACTGTGTAGATTCTCTTTAATATTGGCAATCCAGTGACCCGGTAACTTTTTTTGGTACTGTATCTCTCTAATGTAAAATAGTTTTGTCTTCAAATGCATTTGGCACTTGTGAGCAGCAGAAATTAACTAAAAACAATGCATTTTTCCAGGAAGTGATTTGCTTTGATTACAAAAGATTTCCCATGAGCTCCTTACCAATCTAAGGTAATGTTTTTTAAAAAATACAGAATCTCAGAGATTCTGATTCACTGGGTCTAGAAACAAACTAACACTTTTAACAAGCACCTCTGTGATTCTGCTGTAGGAGCACACTTTAAAAAATACTGCTTTGTAAGAACTTTTCCATACGTTTATTTTACAGACAATTCCCTTAGAAGGCAGCAAGTCGAATACCCCTACATGTGCTCAGTGCTGTACCTGCTGGATACTAGGTAGGCACATAATCTGCTCAGATAAATGAATTTCTCAGTTGGACAATGTGGAATCACATACTACCTCACAAAGAAGAATGTTAACAGAGGTCACGCAAGAAGTTATAACACATAGTTGATGAAATAGGCTTCTTCGGGGCTTTCCTAACCAAACCTAAATTTTGAGGGCCTTTTCTATTCTTTCAAATAGTTCTCACCTGGTAAGAATAAATAACAAATGAGCATCTAATAAAGAAAGTCTTTATTTTATTCTTTAGATAAGTCTATCCCAGAACTTGTCTTGAGATGGAAATGAGGAATTCCTAATTGAGAACCTTCCCCTTTCTGTCTCCTGCCACATCAACATTCCTAACAATACCCGTAGTCTTCTCAATGTTATCTAGAAGAATGACATTAACCCATCAATGGCCATTAATGTGTATATGGAAACTGATTTACCAGAAAATGGGAGAAGGAACTAATGCCTTAATAAGAATGCAAGGAAGTGAAGACCTAGATTCCATTCTAGGTTTTGTGCTCTGGCCTGGGAAAGACTGTCTCCAAAGCCGTGGTGTGGATTTCAGATAGCCAAGAGAAGCATGAGGGGACTGAGGCCAAGGAAGAAAAATGAAGAGAAGAAAGGAAGGAGCTGCTCAGGATAAACTAAAGCTACTTCACAATCTTAATTACGAAAGATTCCCCAAGTCGCAGAGCCCCACTCATCTTGAACATTTATAGCAACCTGCCTTCCTGGAGTAGGCAAGGTAGAAGCTGCTTGGCTAAGAGAAATAGCCAGTTTTGCTTATCAAATAAATCAGAATTAGCATCCAAGCTCCAACAGTAACTGTGTGACTTTCTGTGTTACCTCTGTTCCTCATAGTCCCCCATCTGTAAAATGGGGATAATAATTGCCACCTATGGAACTGTGAGAATTAAGGCAATGGGTACATAAAGCTCCAAACATAGTGCCTTATCTCTTCGTCTGGTCTTATCTTAAGCTGCTCACCCTTCAGTGCAGGAAAGAAGAAAACTGGAGGTGTTTCTCCCTAGTAGCATATCTGAGGCACTTGTTTGGTTGGTTTCTGAGTTTCTTTACAAGTATTTGTGTCTTTTTACAAATTCTGCAGCATTTCCAGGGAGAAATAAACATCATTCCATGAATATGAACTGATTATATCTGATTGTCTGTCATTTCAGTACTCTTGTAGAAAAGGTGAACATAGACTTGGAATACTTTGTATCTTATGAAACGAAACAAAACCAAAATTAATTCACTGAAGCTTTAGTGTGTTTGGCACTAGAGGAAATGCAGAGAAATAGAAGACACAGTTTCTGCACTAAAGAAGTTAACGATTGATTAGAGGCTCAAGGCAAGTGAGAAGTTTCAGAGCCATAAAAAATTAAACAATAGCTCAAGACATAACAGGAAAGATGTCATGAGGAAGTCCATGATTAATTTCAAAATGAATCGCACAGACAATAATTGTTATATGAATTTAGAAGAGAAAGAAATCACTTTCATTTACGTATTAAGGAAAAATCTGAAGCAGAAATTGGTGGAAATTGGTGGCCTATAGGCTGAAATCAGCCATCAGGCCTATTTAATTTGAAATGCTTCCTGTTTGTTCTTGTTTTTGTGTCATTTTTTTAATAAGTGGCCAACATCAAAAATGAAGAGAATAATGCCTGTAGTCCAGGGAAGGCCTTTCCAGAATAAATTGGTTATTGTGGGAATTTAAAGGAGGAGGAACAAGAGAACATCCAATTACAGTCTTCCCCTCCATTAGTCCATTCACTTATGAATAGCCTCTCTTTTCTATCTGGGCATTTCTAGGCACTGAAATATATTCCCTGTCTTTCCTAGTGTCAAAAATTCTTGTTAACAACTACCTTAAAGAGACCTTACTATTTTTTGAGCTACCAAAGATAATTAAAATCATCAGGGTAAAACCCAGCAGTTCTTCCTCCCCGGTGATTATCAGCTCAGAGCTGGCTTCACAGGCTGGCTGACCACTTCATAAAGTGAGCAGTAGGTAATTAAATCCTCAAATCTGTCGGAATCCACAGGGGCTAAATGGCAACAAGCAATTTTCCATTTAAGACATTTTGGGAATCAGGCCAATGAATAAACAGATATCTTAGATTTGATTCCAGCATATACCCTAGCTGCAAAGCAGCTCACTGCTTTTGTTCTCACTGTATTTCAATTTAATACCAATATATTAGTAGAACACTGGAATGTTCTCATTTAAATATTCAGAAGCCCAGGATGGTTTGTTCTCCAAAAACTTTTATCATATAAACATATGTCTATCCTTGTGGGAGTTAATTGATATGTACTGCTTCAAGTTGCTTTCAGAACCTATTTTATTCATTGAAAACACCATTCTGTGAACCAACATACATATATCCAAAAGATTTCTTTCATACAATATCTCAAAGATGGTCCTACTCATACTCTAATTTCTACTGAGTATTGCAGCATATTTTAATAGCTTAATAACACTTTGGTTGCTGAATTTACCTTCTGAATTTTAACTGATAATCAGAGAATCATTCATAGCCATACGCAGTGTTAACGAGCAATGCTTTGGAATAGGAGGAGGAAAGATAAATATTTTCTAACAGAGTAGAGCCACTTAACCATACATATTCTTATACACACCTAAAACAACTCAGCATATATAAAAAAAATTGGCTTTCCAAAAATAAGAGATATTTTTAACTTATTAAATATTTTAAGTTTGTTACCTAGTACCCATGGATATTGCCTCAGTGTCTTGCACATAGTAGATACTTGACTAATTCACTGAATACGAATTAAATGATAAAATGAGATGTTCATCAACATCCACATTTTATTTTCAACATTTTCTAGAAATATGTATATTTTTATTATTTATTATTCCGTGATGTTTAGGATCATTTTTACCCACCAATCTCTTTCAGAAAAGATAAAAACAATTCATTTTGGTCAAGCCTGGGGAATCTACAACCTAGTCACGTTTGAAGTTAGCCCTGAAGATATCCAGGAATCTGCTATAAATTCTTACAATTTATAGAGTTTCAGAGGATGAATGGCATTAGCCAACTAACCTGGCAGCTGAGTCGCTTGGGGTTGTAATTAAACAGATTGCAACCTTTCATTAAAATGTTCATTTTTGTAGATACAGAGAAAAAATTACGGAGGTTAGAGTGACCTTTGTTACTACACAATACTAATATATTTTCCACTGATACAGGGAAATGGGTAAATAATAATCATGAAGCTGCTTTAAATTTAAAGCAGACGAGCCTGTGCCAGAAGCACTGGTAGAGAGAGGACCAAATATGTCTCCTAAGGTGTGTACAGTCCTGAAACTGGGACAGGGTTTAAATTAGATCCCTACACTGGGCAAATCTGACCCTTTCAAAAAGACGGTACCTCTTCCCAGACCCTCATGCAAGTATAAAACAATATACACCCACCGGGCTCGTGAAGCTGGCAAACAGTCAAAGTTGCTCTGGAGGATATGTGCTCATTTAGGCAGCAGGAGGATAAATGGGACCTCGAAAGCTCCAGCTCCTGCTTTGTTCTAGTCTCTGTGGCAACGCTCTCTACACCACAGAGCTGAAAATAGGGCAAATATTAGCTGGGTGTTCAAGGGGTGAGTTTAGAAAAGCGGGAATTTCATTGTGTGGCTTTCTCTCTTGCTGTGAAACCTCCTAGTCCATTACTATTCATTCTTCAGCTCCGGCTTCTAACCTCACTCCACTGAAACTGGCCTTCCTGACATCACCCATGCCTTCCCAACTACAAAATAAATGTTGACATTTTCAGGCCTTACTTGAGTACACCTTTCTGCAGCACCGGACATGGTAACTAATCCATCCCTCAAAGCCCCTTCCTCATGGGCCTCATAAACTTGCATGCTACCAGTTCTTTCTACCTCTGGTGGATCTTTCTCCACCTCTTTTGTAGACCTCTTCCTCTACCTCCTCCTAACATATTAATCTTTCCAGTGTTATGTTCTCTTTGGACAGGGTGCTGTTCTCTCTCGTAGCTTTAGTTACAGCTTATTCATTCACAAAATCCACAGTGGTTGCCAGGGACTGAGGGGGATGAAGTGAGGGAGGGTTGTTTAATGAGCATAAAGTTTCATATTTGCAAGATAAAAAGTTCTGGAGATCTGTTTCACAACAATGTAGATATATTTAACACTGCTGAACTGAATGGTTAAGATGGCAAATTTTATGTTGTATGATTTTTCTGTGATAGAAGATAAGATAGATAGATACATACATACATATATAGATACATAGATAGATCCCAAATCCCAAATTTAGGATAATATTGGTTACAAATAGCAGAAAGGTCATCCTCAGCATGATGGCTAGCTTACTCCATGGATTCAAAATGGTTGCATCTGCTCCAAGCTGCACATTCTCACACATCAATGGCCTTATAAGCATTAAGGAACTCTCCCAGCAGGTCCCAGAAGACATCTCTTTATTTCTCATTGACCAGAATTGAATCACCAGCCACTTCCTAAGAAAATTACTGGCAAGGAGAATGGTATTGCTATGATCAGAACAGACTATTCAAGTTGAGAGGCAATTCTTGCTGAGAATGAGGTTAGTCTCGCCTTCCCAAGCTACACAGAGGACAGTGAAGACACAAAGCCAGAGCTCAACCAGCAAGAAAGAGATGACATATTACAGATGTAGTTGGACAACAACTGTATGTATCTGCCACACTGATCTCTCCTCTGAGCAAGAGACTCATGGATACAACTACTTCTGAAACATCAGCTCTCATATCAAACTTAACATATGCAGAACCAAACTCATTACCTGCACTCCTTTTCCATGAGAACTCTTCTCATATTTCCTATTGCATTGGATAACACTTCCATATAATCAGAAGCTTAGTCAGAAACCTGGGAGAAATCCTCAGCTTCTTTTCTCTTTAGAAACAATCCTCAAATCTGGTATTTTTGATTATCCATTTCATTTCTATTGCCACTAGCTTCTAACTCATCTCCCTGCCAGTAGTCTGGCCTTCTCTCACCCAGTCCACTGCTGAACCGATACTAACCAGGTCAAGTAATCTAAACCACAAACCTGACAATGTGACTCTCTTTAATCCTTGTGTACAACAGGGGTTCTTATGACTATGACACTCATAAAATTAGTTGCAAAAATTTTTGAGTGTGTAAATATGTGAAACTTCCTGGTAGATTATCCCAGAGGAATCCATGACCCACTAAAGCATAAAAATACTTTTGGTATAATGGATAAAAACACTAAAATATTTTTAAAAATTAAAATATTTAGCATGGAATATAAGACCTTTTATCATCTGTTTCCTACCTATCTCTGCAGACTCACCTTTTACATCTTTCCTTTATATCTTATGTTCCACTTAAACTACTTTTAGATACTCAAGTACACCTCTGTGCCTATGTATAAACCAACATTCTTTCTAAATTTTTTTCTGCCCTAACCCATTTTGCACCCACTAATACATCCTTCAAAATCCAGTTTGTATATCAGTTCCTCTGTAAAACCCTTATGATAGCCCCCAAATATATCAGTTCCCTCCATGCATTTTTATCCTGTAGACATTTTTTTCAATTTTATGATACATTTGACATGTGACGTACTTTTACCTATTTCTTCCATCAAATTGTGAGTTGCCTAAAGAAAAAATAGTGTCTTATTCTTTTTTGTATCCTTGTGTCCCAGAATAAATCCCAATACAATGTAAGTGTGCATGAAGTATTTCTTGAAAGGAACAACTTGAAAATGCATATTCCAATAATTAAGTGTGGGATTATAGGTAAAACCTGATATTGAGCATTATCTTTATTACTGATTCCTTTCTCTTACTTAGGTCTGATAGCAACAGTCCTCAAATTTTAGTGTTCACCAGACTTACCAGTGAGGCTGAGTAATACAGGAAGAATCTTTGAAGCTAATCCCAGACTTACTACAGACAGAAACCCTGGAGCTGGAGTCCTGACACCTGCTTTTTAAATAAGAAAACCTGGGTGGCTCAATCAAACATCTGACGCTGGAACTCGGGTCATGATCTTGAGGTTGCTGAGATCAAGCCCCACATTGAGCTCTGTGCTGTCAGTGAAGAGCCTGCTTGGAATTTTCTCTCTCCCTGTCTCTCTGCCCCTTCCCCACTTGAAATAAATAATAAATAAATAAATAAATAAATAAATAAATAAATAAATAAATAAGCAAACAAACAAAGAACATTGAATAATGCTGGGGCACCTGTGTGGCTCAGAGCATCTGACTCTTGATTTCAGCTCAGATCATGGGCTTGAGCCTCGAGTCAGTCTATGCACTAACACCCTTGAGAGCCTGCTTGGGATTCTCTGTTTCCCTCTCTCTCTGCCCTTCCCCTGCATGCTCTCTCTGTCTCTCAAAAATAAATAAATAGGGGCACCTGGGTGGTTCAGTCAGTTGGGTGTCTGACTTCAGCTCAGGTGGTCATCTCACAGTTCATGAGTTTGAGCCCTGCATGCGACTCTGTGCTGACAGCTCAGAGACTGGAACCTGCTTCAGATTCTGTCTCTCTCTCTCAAAAATAAATAAGCATTAAAAAATTAAAAATAAATAAACATTAAAAATGAACATTGAGCCAATTCACTATGTTGTACACCTGAAACTAATGTAACATTGTATGTCAACTATACTTTAATCAATAAATCAATCAACAAGTTGCCTAGATGAACATCATGCACACCATGACTCCCAATGACTCCATCAAAGCCTAATATTCTCAAGAATTGACAGAAATCACTTTCCATTCCAGGACAAGGATCAAAAAATATTCTTATTGTTTTCCCATTATGACCTTAGGTAGAAGGTTCTGTCCCTACTTACCCATCAGAGGACGGTCAATCTTAGTCACTTCTGACTTGCTTCCCTTGAAGTTTCAGAAGAAATATAAAAGGAGTTTCACTTCTGGAAGTCATCTGGACAGTTCCAGTTGAAGAGCCAAAGCAGCAAATTAACATTCCAGCTCCCAGAAACTTTGTTTCTGCATTTCTTCTGGGCATAAATAATTTGTAAATCAAGTAGAATTGTTCTGGTTCTAGTGATTTCGCATAATGACTCAAAGCATGGCTCACAGTCAGTATTTTTGTCCTTACATTTCCACAGCAGACTGACCACACTATTCCCCAAGCATCCCAAGAGATCCTCCAACCCACGCTTAACTCCTGCCCAGGCCAATCAGCTATTGAAAGACAAAAAGATAAGACTGTTAAATAATAAATCAGAAATGGCACAGAAGATAAACCTGACCAAAGACTTGAGTGCCTGCAGCCAGTTTATAGCTGCTTTCTTTTTGGTTGAGAGAGCAAGCACAACTCCTCAGACTCCCTCAAAGCCTTCTGATCAAGACAGTGTTTCTTCTCTGATCATTCATTCTTCATGAAATGGATTTGACACTGGTGTTTACTTATTCATATTAGCCTAATTACTTTTTATCCTATTTCACCTTCCCAGTTTTATTTATGCAATGCTTATCTGGGTAAATATGGCAGCTATGGAGGTGTCTTACATTGCCATTCAACAGAACCTATGGAGGACAGCAGAGCTGAGGGATAACTCTAGCTGTTGTCCCTTTGAATCCACCGGGCAATATTTTTCTCAGGATGCTTCCAGCCAATCACTTAGCACAATGCAGTATTAGATCAAGCTCATTTTTGCCTGCCATGGGACTCCTCTAATGGGCAACTTTTGCTCAGGACTGAGACTTGGC
The DNA here is from genome assembly GCF_018350195.1 of Panthera tigris. Lineage (NCBI taxonomy): Eukaryota > Metazoa > Chordata > Mammalia > Carnivora > Felidae > Panthera > Panthera tigris. The sequence goes on along the minus strand of NC_056661.1, from coordinate 126,801,227 downwards.
CAGGACTGCATTGAAGTTTGAGTATTTTACTACCCAATTCTCCTTTCCCTCTTTCCTTTCATAGATGTCATACCTTCATTGTGGTATGAAGGCTCTCTCTGACTATTCGGCTTCCTCCCTCTTTACCATTAGCAGATGTTTACCCTCCATAAATCGCCTCCATATCTAATCCCATCTTGGCTTCACAAAAGACTCAAACTGAAACAGTGCACTGTCAAAGACTTGCAATTTTTTTGTAACTACTTCCATTAAAAGGTGGAGACTCAGGGAGCCCAGTCTTCCAACCATCCACACCAATATGGCAAGTGAAAACACCAGGGAAACTGCAGACCAGGTCACCTGCCTGCTGAGTACCACCAAGTTATCTCCATCAAGATGATGAGGAAAAGAAAAATCACCCAGCCAAGCTCTACCTGTATTCCAGACCCATATAATTTTGAGATGAAATAAAATAGTTGTTGTTTTAGACATTAAGTTTGGGGGTAGTTCTCAGCAATAGATTTTTCTCTCTTGTTTACTTGAGTTAAAAATCAATACCTTACGTACATAACTCCTCACAAAAGAAAAAGTTTTATTTTAAGGCTTTATATGAGAGAGTATTTTCCATAGTCTCTCAGGCTATAATTTTTAATGTAAGATTAGGTTTTATTCAAATCTAACCTGTTGGGTTCAACAGAAACTTCTTGTGATTTCAGGGGCTAAGAAAGCACCTTTCAAAAGCTCCCCTACCTATGGGTTTTTAATTATTGGCTTCCTTCCACCTTAACTTTATAGAAAACAACTTATTAATCTTCCAGTTAGTACGTAATTCTGCAAGACTTTTTTATGCTTAAAAAGAGGTAGGTGTGGGGTGGAGAGTTCAGTGGGAAGCTTTTCAAAAAAAAAATGTGGCTGTTGAAAAGAGCATGCTGCTGCAGGCAGATTTGAAATGGAACACTGATTTTATTTTGATCAATAAATCCAGATAACACAAGGCATTACCATTCTCAAACACTGCAGATTTTGCTTCATTTTAACTGAATGTGTCTTGTGGAGTCTTGTTTTATTCTATAAAACAGAATGACATTTTTTTTTCCCCAGCCAGACAAGCTAGACCTATCTGAAATCAATCTTTCAGCCTGGCAAATACATTGTAAATTATAAGGCAATGTGTACACTAAAGCAAGTGTCGTAGTTAATTTTAACAATTTTTTAAAAGCATGTCAGGATTTTGATAATACCAGGGAGATGAAAATTTCTTACACAGCATGCCAGATCAGCACAGTTTTCAATTTGAGATTATAGGTCATTGACTAACATGTCATCAGGCTCACATAGTATTTATGGCCAATATGCTCGAGAAATTAAAAGCATTCAATCTTGGGCAAGCTATACATGTGAATGACTAAAACAGAAGACCTCAAAATATTATGGTTGTGAAAAATATATACCTTTAATAGATGTTTTGATTTATCTTCCAAGGAACCCAACACTTGCTTTAAAATCACAAGTCCATGGAGATTTTCTAATACCTATTGTCACCATGTCCCTCAGAATCACCTACAATTCAGGCCATTTCAATACACTGTCCTTAAATTAATTGATTCCCAAAGAATAGGACTGCATAATCTTAGCTTTTCACTTCATCTTTAAATGCCATTTTTTTCTGTAACACTGCTCAAACATCCTACTTTTTTGAAGCATAAGTCATTTATTCATACATACATATATCCACATATACCTTCTATTGGAAAAGGTTAAAAAAAAAGAAGAAAAAGAAGAAAAAGAAGAAAATTGTTTAGCAAAATATAAATTGTTTTATTATTCAGAGGAAGGGTGTTTGTTTGTTATGCCTTGTCAGTAGTTTGGCTGGTGATCAAGCTCTGGGATTGATAAAGACAGCTAGTAGGAAATGCACAGATGTCTGGATCTGAATTTCTATCCTTTTCATGCTTCCTCTTCTGTCTTTTCACTTACTGTCTTGGTGATCCCCGGCACTCTTTTAGCTACAACTGCCACCTCTTGGCAGATGAGTCAACATCTAGCCTACAATTCTAACCCAGACTTCTCTCCTGAACTCAGTTCTGAATGCCTTCCTTGCCTTTGGCACACCTCCATATGCTTGCTGTCTTTACAACTCAAAAATCAACATCTTGCTAAAGTTCAGTAAATACTCCTTTAATCTAAAGCCTGCATTTTCCGGATGTGAAAACTGAATCCTAGCATGGTTTGCTAGGTTAATCTATAGCTACCTATCACAAACAAACCCATTTCTCTAGAAAGAACGAATAAAACCTTAAGTTTGTTCTTTGAGATGACTAATAAAATTCAAAAGCCTCTGATTTATCAAAAAAGAAAGAAAGAAAACAAGAAAGAAGGCATTTAAAAATTATCACCATCATGGGGCACCTGGGTGGCTCAGTCGGTTAAGCGTCCGACTTCAGCTCAGGTCATGATCTCGCAGTCCGTGAGTTCGAGCCCTGCGTTGGCCTCTGTGCTGACCGCTCAGAGCCTGGAGCCTGTTTTGGATTCTGTGTCTCCCTCTCTCTCTGACCCTCCCCCATTCATGCTCTGTCTCTCTGTGTCTCAAAAATAAATAAACGTTAAAAAAATTTTTTTTTAAATTATCACCATCAGAATATAATTTTCAGTTCATGAATTTCCACTTATGCTTTATGACAGATTTCAGTTTTCCAGCAAAGTTTTCCATTTTGTCGTTAATTTTTCTTGAACACAATTTTTAACTTATTTTAAATTCCAATATCTGAATCACCTGTAGGTAATTTTTATTGGCATTATATATATATAGTAACTATATATATATATATACACATATATATAACTATATTTATATATATATACACATATATATATAAATATATATACATATATACATATATATACATATATATATACATATATATATATATGTATATATATATATACACACATATATATAAATATATATACATATATACATATATATACATATATATATACATATATATATATATATGTATATATATATATACACACACACATAAATAATCAGGACAGTTTATAGAAAAATTGTAGAAGACCAAAAGGGTGATGTCTCCTTTCTCAAAAGGGCTTTTCTTAAGCTTCTAGAGGGTAGTTTTGAGTAGGACCATTAACCCACTCAGGGCTTAAGCTTTATCAGGCCTGATCTGTTTTGTCCTTATTCCTTGTATGTTGTCATTTAGGGCTTTCAACTGAGAATCTAGGACTATCCACTGACAGATCCTGTAGTCCAGTTTTTATCTCCCCAGTACCACCAGACTTCCCATAACTGCTTTCTGCTCAGCTTTTCTGACTGCTGGCCTACAGTGCCTCAAGGGCAAAAGTGGCTTAGAAGGTAAATCTCACTTCTCTGCAATTCTCTTTAATCTGGCATCATGACTTCTCAAATCCTGGCTGCCTTGGAAACCATACAATGCCTTCAAGCAGATGTTTTTCTATATTTTATCCAGATTTTCTAGTTGCTCTCAGCGGGAGGATTAGTTAGCTCCAAGCCAGCCCATCAGTGCTGGAAGCCAGGATATATTTTGAAGATACCATAAATGGGATTTGCTGACAAATTAGATGTGAGAGGTGAGTGAAAGAAACTAGTCAATAATGACTCCAAGGATTTTTGTTTTTGTTTTTATCCCAAGAAACCATAAGAGTGGAATTGCAAGTAACTAAGATGAGGAAGGCTGGGTGGGGGAGACAGGACTTTGGGGGAAAATTGATACACTCAATTATGAATATGTTAAAAGTGAGATACTTGTCACATCTATAAGTGGCAATGTCGAGCAGGCATTTGGATACGCAAATCTGGAATTCAGAGATGGGAGACGTGAGTTCGTCTCCTCAGCCCGTACTTTTGGAGTTTATAAGGCAGGCGCTGAGATGCACATACTGTTGGCATGCAAAACAGTGAGTGGCAATCTTTAAAAGATCAAAGAGCCCCTCTATGAATCTTCCACATTTTATGGCAGGACTTTCAGATCAGGGTGTCTGAAGTGGAGCAAGACAATGAGAAAGATAAGAGGCAGAGTCTGTGCTTACAAACAAATCCCACCACGTCCCAGTTTTCTCTAAAGGCACACAATCATGACTACTTGTCTTCTCACTCAGGTAGGAGGGCTGGATTCATTACTGTCCCTTTTCACTCTTCCTCCCAGAGGACTCCATCTGGAGAGAGAAGCCTGAGTACAGAGACAGAGGTGGGTATTAAAAGGGAAATGAGGGGCACTTGGGTAATTCAGTCAGTTAGGCGGCTGACTTCAGGTCATGATCTTAAGGCTCATGAGTTCGAGCCCCATGTCAGACTCTGTGTTGTCAGCTCAGAGCCTGGAGACTGCTAAGGATTCTGTGTCTCCCTGTCTCTCTGCCCCTCCCCCACCAGTGCGCACTTGTTTGCACTCTCTCTCTCTCTCTCTCTCAAAAATAAATAAACATTAAAAGATGTTTTTTTAATTTAGAAAAGATAAATAAAAGGGAAATGAGACAGTACCGAAGGACTTGGGAAAGAGAATGAAAAATGAGAAGGAAAAAAGGTGAAATAAAAATACAACCATACTTGAAAGCAAATAATCTTTGTGTTTTTAATATGTGCTTATTTCTATCTGCTTATATTGGGAAGTCTAGGGTTGTGTTTGAATCTAACCTCAGTTATCACTAAGGAATACACAGCTTCATCATTAACTAGCAGCAGTATACTTATTTAATTTATTAAACAACTTTTCAAGGAAGAAGAATAAAATGCTTTTGTAAACTTAAGAGTTCCTACATCTTCTTTTTGAAAAGTCATTTTTTCCTATTGGCTCTCAAAAAACTCTTTTTTTTATTTAAAAAAAAATTTTTTATGTTTATTCATTTTTGAAAGACAGAGACAGAGCACAAGCAGGGGTGGGGCAGAGAGAGAGGGGGACACAGAATCTGAAGCAGGCTCCAGGCTCTGAGCTGTCAGCACAGAGCCTGACGCAGGGCTCGAACTCACTAACTGCAACCTGAGCCTAAGTCGGATGCTGAACCGACTGAGCCACCCAAGAGCCCCTCAAAAAACTATTATTTATCATTTCATATACACTATCACTTTTTGAATAAGAATCCACTTGGGACAAAATCAAAATCCCAAAGGTTGAGGTGAGGGTAGCTGAGTTTTTTTAATTTCCATAGATTTCAAAGCCTTGGTTAGGAACCATGACAAATAATTTTTCACCTTTCCCCATTATTAATGTTATCCAGTCATTAATTGCTATAGACTGAATGTCTGTGTCAAAATTCATATGCTGAAACCTAATCTTGAAGGTGATGGTATTTGGAGGTGGAGCATTTGGGAGGTGATTAGGTCATAAGAGCATGACCTCATGAATGGGATTAGTGTCCTTATAAATGAGAACCCAGATGGCTCCCTTGCTCCTTCTACCACGTGAGGATACACCAAGAAGACGGCTGTGAACCAGGTGGCTGGCTCTCACGACACAGAATCTGTTGATACCTTGTATCTTGGAGTTCCCAGCCTCCAGAACTGCGAAAAATACTTTTTTGTTGTTTAAGCCACATAGTCTATGGTATTTTGTTATAGCATCCTGAACAGACTCAGACACTAAGTGACGAGTGGTCCACTGGTGCCACCATCACTGAAAGGTACACTATATCATATCAATTCTGGATCACCTCAGAAGCCTCCAGTATCATTTTCCTTCTCTTGGTTTCTACTTGACGTTTTGCCAATACCCATATAACCGATAAAAAAAAATTTTCCCAGAACATAATAAAATCACATCACTTCCTGATAAAGAATCTACTTTGGTTTACTGCTATATCAAGTTCCTTTTTTTTTTTAATTCAAGTCTCCCTAAAATAGCCCCATAATTCTTGATCCTTGCCTCTAATGTCAATCTCTCTAATGTGTCATATAACAAAAATTCAATCCTGTTTATATTTTATTTAGTTTCATAAAGTCTTCTAATGATTCATAACATACCACACTATTTATGTATAATGTAAGATGCAATTAGTACCAGACTAAGGGGTTGCCTTTTCAAGTGTTGCCATAAGGCCACCTCAGAGAATATTAGGAAAACAAGCATTTCATGACCTAAGTGTCAGAAGATCAGAATTTTAGCTTCAGCTCTGGTGCTAACCAGTTATGTGACCTTAGGAAGATCATTTTATCTCTTTCAGCCTCTGCTTTGTCATTTGCAAAATGCAAGGCTTATATTCAATTATCTCTTAGGTTCTTATAACTCTAATGCTTTATGAGGCTCTTACCTCTCATAGACAAGGGTTATTTAATGACCAAAAATAAATAGCACTAGCTTATAAGTTAGTGATTTTATAGGAAATATGCATTTGAAGCAACTTAATAAACTTTATGATACCATATTTACTAGATACATAAATTAGCAATTTATTCTTATATGGATTTTTATTTGTTTCTTGTTTCTGTCATTTGTGCAAAGTGTTTTGGCTTTTGTTTATAATCTAAAGCAGTCTACCTCTGACTGATGTGTCTGCTTTACACAAACTCCAACATTTCCAGACAATCCCAATTGCTTTGAATCTGCTCGCATCTGGTCACAGTAAAGATAAAGCTGTGATAACGTTTCTAAAAATAAGTTAAAATTATCTGAGTAGGCAAAAAACAATAACCATAATAATAGAGATTGCTACATCTGGTGAAAAATGAAGGGAACTGCTGCAGATTTCCTGCATCTTGGTCATTTTACCTCCAAATTTTGCTCAGACTCATCCACACAGACTACCCTCTATGGTGCTAACAGTACAAATCCACTATTTCTTTCAAAGTCAGACTCAAAACCCACTTCACCAGCCCTTTCTTCCTCGTGAGACAGCAGTCAGGCTTAGCTCCACTTCAGTCCCTTCCAAGCTATGAACCCTCCCTCCTCAACCATCTACATCAAGGCACCATCATCATCACTCTCCTCACCGCTCAGGAAGCACATCCTGATGTGCACACTCCCAATTTCTCATCCTCCATACCAATATCCTACACCAAATTTTGGCTATATCCTGGCCTGTTCTTCTAGATTGCAGATATATTAAAGCAAAATATACTGATGGCCGAATACTGACACATAGCTTAAGATGAAAATATATTTATTAAATTCCAAAGTTAGTGCAGGCTAGGAGACATTTGATAGTGTGAAAAAAGGAAGAGAAGACAAGTCTTCATAGCCGAATTAGCTTTGTCATGCATGAGTCTGATAGGAAGTCAAAGCTTCCATCAAAATGGAAGATGACCTGTGTAATTCTTCTGCTTGGTACATACAAGACATTAACCATTCCAGGTAATGCTAATAGCCAAGTTACATAGAAGGAAGAATGAAGCTTTTGAAAGATAGTAAACGGCAGTGGTGAAAGCCACTGGCTATGGATTCAAGCTGTCCAGGCTCAAGCCCCTTTGCCAATTACCAGCACAGAGATCCTGAGCAAGTTACTCTACATCTCTGCGCCTAGATGTCCCAATAATAGGCTGGGGATGGCACTACCTCCTACCTCAGGGAGATTTTGTGACAATTAAGTTGTTCGCACATATGTAAGCGTGTAGAATAAATAAGCGTTTCCAGTTATTGTTGCTGTTGTCAAAAGGACCCTCAATTAAACACATAAAGCAGCAAATTAAGAACAGATAGAGGGCTGCTAACAAAACCTGTGAGTTTTACCAATTGCAAATGAAACAATTGGGAATTTTCAGCAATTAGTCAATCAATCCTGATTCAAGGAAGGAAAACACATTATAAAGAACTTGGTGGAACACAGAAGAGGATCATCACACACACAAAGATTTCAAAGAAAAAAGACCCAGAAAAGATCCAGCAGAGAACATTCCCTTAGCATCTAATTCCTTAGTTGCTATCAATAATAGAATAATAGTGGGAGTCATAGTGGAGTTTTCCATGCATATATAAAGAATAATGTTTATGTTTATTTAGTGGTATTATAGTAATTAAATACAACTCATATATCTGGGCTCAGCTCCTCACTTTATCATATTTAATCTTGTTTTTGTAAAACCCGGCTCCTAAGAAGTGGATATTTGTACCTTGTGATTCACGTGTCTGGAGTGGCTATGATGCTGGACCTAGGATGGACATGCCAGGCAAGAAGCTCTTTCAGAATGGTGCCTTGTTCCTTGTTGTGCCACCAATTCAATTACACGATTCCTCTGAAGTGTCCTGTGAATCATTACAAAGGCACTTAAAGTCTCAACTTAAAGGAATGGGTCCACTTCCTCCTTTCCTGACTCCTATCTTGGTACATCTCCAGTACATACAGCCAGCCAGTCTCTTCTTGACTCTTCCTCCCGTTCTTCCCCAAGCCTCCTCCATTTACATGTCTCCACTAGTGAACTACTACCAAGCCTTCTTCCCAAGACTGCTTTTCTTTCATCTAGCCAATATGCTGTGTGACACCTCACTTTCTGCTTTTCCTACTCCAAGCTCAGTATTTCTATGTGATTTTCACTCTCTAATCTTTTTGCACACAATTTTCCTCTTTCTGTATCTCTCACTTAACAAATGATGTGCCAGACCGCTGGTGTCAGTCATTAACCTCAGGAAAATGTGTTCCCTCTCTTCATTCTGTTTGTTGGTTGAAAAGTTAGCCTAATCTTGATGATTTGATATTAATGCTAACAACATATGGTGTTAATTAAAAGATTTCATTTTTATCAGATAAGGGTATCGTATTCTTATCTCAACTTCTTTACAGCAAGAATTCTGAACTCTGACGCTAGAAGACCTCATCCTCACCATATCTGACCCCTCCATCTTACTCAGAAAAGTATGTTGGTGATGTAGCTTGGCAACAATATCCTTAGAAATTTGACTATTCTTATCAAATGACAATGAAAATGATAAGATATTAGTCCCTGGCAAAGAGATTTTTCCTTGACTATGGCTGGTCTGGGCTGTCAACTACTCTATTTGAACATAGTATGGCCCCAAGAAAAATTTAATCCTCAAAGAAGACAGTAAGTGCTACTTGATGAAAAGTAAGAGAGGCACAACTCTGGGTGAGTATCTGGGAAAGTAGACATGTTTATCCTGTAAACAGAGGATACAATTCAAGAGGAAAGCTCAGTACTTTAGTATAAGAGCTATGCACATATTAAAAAATTATTGGCAAAGTTATATTTGGAGAGCTCTCGGGCTCTCCATAACCCTACCTGCCTCAAGAGCCAGGAAAGAGGAAAAGCTGTGATTGCCCTTGGTGAAGATATTTCTCTGACTAGGAAGGACAGCACAACCAAAGCCATGCCAGAGGTGGGCAGCAAGCCCAACAAACCACAAGGCCCACATCGGTGAAAAGCAATGATCTAATTAGGTCAGCAGGCAGAGCACAGGGGCTGATATGTATGGAGAAGTGCCTATGTTCAAGTCCTAAACTAGAAGCTGTTCACTATGTCTGCATTTCTTCCTGGTAACACCAAGAGTTGGACCATATGATTACCATCTCAGATAAGAGAAAATAGATTCAGAGAAATTGACTCAATTTCCCAAAGTTATAGAAGTCATGAGGAAAGCCAGTCTCCTGAAAGTCTTTGTGACTCTTTATCTATCCACTGTACTACCAAGTATCCAGAAAAGAAGGGCAGCGTGGGGAGGAAGAAGTATAGAGAAAGAATCCAAGGAGGGAATTCACACCTGAATGAGAGGATAGTGAAGCAAATTCCTAAGAAAAGAACTTACTGAAAATGGCTGAAACCACAACTGAAGAGCATTTACAGAGACCTTACTATATAGTTAATTTGAGGATAATCATTCAACAACTATAGATCATATATTTTGGGGGCATGGATAAAAATGTTCAAGGAGCACCTGGGTGGCTCAGTTGGTTAAGAGTCTGACTTTGGTTGGGGCGCCTGGGTGGCTCAGTCGGTTAAGCGGCCGACTTCAGCTCAGGTCATGATCTCGCAGGCGTGAGTTCGAGCTTCGCGTCGGGCTCTGTGCTGACAGCTCAGAGCCTGGAGCCTGTTTCGGATTCTGTGTCTCCCTCTCTCTGACCCTCCCCCATTCATGCTCTGTCTCTCTCTGTCTCAAAATAAATAAACATTAAAAAAAAAAATTAAAAAAAAAAAAGAGTCTGACTTTGGCTCAGGTCACAATCTTGTACTAAGTGGGTTTGAGCCCTGTGTTGGGCTCTGTGCTGACAGCTCCAGAGCCTGCTTTGGATTCTGTGTCTCCCTCTCTCTCTGCCCTCCCCCACTCATGTTCTGTCTCTGTCTCTCTCTCAAAAATAAACATTAAAAAATATTTTTATTTTTTAATAAAATGTTAAATATTAAATACCAATACCTTTTAGTTAAGGAACTTTTAAAAAAAATGTTTATTTATTTTTGAGAGAGAGACAGAGACAGACAGAGCATGAGCAGGGGAGAGGCAGAGACAGTGGGAGACACAGATTCCAAAGCAGGCTCCAGGCTCTGAGCTGTCAGCGCAGAGCCTGACGCGAAGCTCAAATTCACGAACCATGAGATCATGACCTGAGCTGAAGTTGGATGCTTAACCGACTAAGCCACCCAGGCGCCCCTAGTTAAGGAACTTTTGAAGAAAGCATAAAGACAGAGTTACTTTGCCACATCAGTGCTAGAAAATCATGTCAGGAAAGGCTTCACAGATGGGTGACTCTATGTGAGTTTCATAAACTAGCAGGCATCTACCAAGCAGAGGTGTTAGGGAGAAAGTAGAATATAGGGATTCCCAGCAGAGGACATGAGCAAAGGCAATGAGACTTGAAGTAGCATAGTGATCTATAAAAAGCAAACTGCAGAAGTCTACACTAAAATTTACATGCATGAAATGTACTTCAATGAATTTTGACAAACATATTCAACTGTGTAACTCACACCTCAATCAAGATATCATCACCCCCTGAAAACCCTCTTGTGACCCTTTAATTCAATTGCTACCAAGCACGGTCAATATCTGTTCTAAATTTTATCACTATGGATTGGTTTTGCCTGTTCTTGAATTTCTTATTAATGGAATTATTGGTATGTTTTCTTGCATATAGCTATCAAAATAAAGTTTTTGAGCTGCGTGCACAAGTAATACATTGCTTTTTGTTGCTGAGTAGCATTCCAATGTATGGATATACTACAATTTGTTTTCCTATTCAAGGAGTAGGTTGGTGATGGCTAATGCACAGAATTTGTACAATGATGGGTTGAGGAATGGGAAATGTATCTTAAAATAAACCTGAAAAAAAAAAAAAAGGACAAACATCATAGCAAATAGCTTACTGAGGAATTTGGATTTTATCCTAAGGGCAACAGGTAGCCAGCCATTACAGGAATTCTAAGGAGTTTTAAAGGGGGTGGGATGTATATATAATCAGACACTAATACCCAGCTTATCACTAAGGGGAAATCTCAATCTCTAATCAGTAATTACTTACATTTCACCTCAAGGTCTGAGTCTTTATAAATGCCATCCAGAGTGGATGCACTCCTTCTAATATCCCTCATTTTCATGTTCAGCTAACCTATTTTGAGCACCTATTATGTGTTGGGCAGACTATTAGTAAATGCCACACACATAATGGTTCTTAAGGTTCCTAACATCTTCATTGCTCATGAGGATATTCTCACATCTGCAAGATTTGCCTCTACAATACAGCCTGGCCATTTGATTTTGTTCTGTATTCTCCAGCTGCCTTGTCATAATGGGAGGATTTGATTCTGCTCATTCTTTTTGGAAGAAAACATAACTGTGTGATTGGAATTGCAGCTGAAAGCAGGTCTCCCCACAGCACAGACACACTGTTTGAGTGGCTCAGAGGTATTAGTGTTTAAACATTTCATGTTCAGTCTCATATAAGCTACCAGTGCCCATTGGACAACCAGTTGGCAATTGCCAGTTGGATTGGCAGTTATGGCAGTTTTCTAGGTTATCCAATGGAATGATTTTTCTGACCCTTTTGATGGGACTAGGGCCAAAAATGCATTCACACAAAATACCCTAGAGTCCATTTGTCAGAGGTAGCTCCAACGTAGGAAGTATAAAAAGAAAAAGGGCCATCAATTTCTATGTCCTTTGAATAGACTCAAAATCATTTGTTTGTTTTATCCTCATCCATTTAAAACTGCTTTTCTTTTATTGAGTACAACTACTTAAGAAAAAATCAAATTTTAGCAAGTATAATTGTTTTAATACAGAAAAATACTGCTCACTTATAGAGAACTACACGCTTCATAAAATGCTTTGTGAGTTGAGTTTTATGTCAGGGAATTTTGGAAGGCAGGTTGGCAGGTAACGCCAGCATTGTGGAAAGAAAATAAAGAGAAATAGTAATGCTGGAGGAAAACACTGAAAAGACATCACTGTCCCCTGGTCCAAGATGAAAAGTGAGTTATTTGCCAGCAGTGGGCTTCCTAGAATTCAGGGAACAAAGACTAAAACAAAGATGGGCTAAACTCAGGGACCCCAGAGGAAACTGAATGCAGGCTTCCTGGCAAGCAGGAGAAGCTTGTGCCATGAATGCCTACAAACTGGAAATGATCCACATGGCAAAGGTCTCTGATGGGCAACTGAGGGCAGAAAGACTCACTAGCCAAGCCCTCAATGATCATGAGGCAGATGGACATTAAGAAGATGGATTGTTTTGCTGGATTTTCATTTGCCTATTCTCAGTCTATGGGTAAAATATGTGTATGTGTGATATGTGTGGAACAGGGTAATTTCAGGATACAACGTACTGTGTGTATTCTCTTTCCCTTCTTTTGCTTTGAAGCAGAGAGTAGGCTCTATGTTTGTTTGTTTCAGGAGAAGTTCATGGTAGAACAACCTGGTCTTTCTTTTCACAAGCTTAGCACTTTGGGAAGAATGAGGTTTGAAAGAAAAAGATGTCCCCAGGCTGAATTATGAGCCTTTGGACTGGGAATGGTACTGTAATCTGTGGTGACACAAAACTTCAAGGAAACTGAATCCTACATGGGTCTTCTGAATTGACCAGAACCCCCTATTTCAAGAATGGCATGGGAGAGCAGAGCCATCTCATTGAAAGTGGAAGGCAGGTTGGGAGGATAGGTATTTCAGTGGTTCTAATTCTTTATGATCTCCAAGCAATCCCAAACTTTCAGGCCAATAGTAAGGGACAGAAAGAACATCCACAGGACAGACCACACCAGTCTCTAGCCAAGCTGATGGGTGAAGAAGTACAACTGATTTTTTGTACAACTGATGTTTTAGTACAAAGTCCCTTTCAGACCACAGGGTAGATGGGAAATTCAGGCATGACAGTGTGGATTTGCAACTGCTTGGTTGACTGTCACTGAACACCACTCATGCTCATTGCCCAGCAGCTTTTAAATCTCCAGGATAAATTTGGTCCTTTTATAGTTAAAAAGTTACTTCCCGCATCATTTTATCTTTTATCTGCAGTATGAACCATCAAAGACTTTTCCCTGAACTTCCCCCACCAATGAAATTGTAAAATTATATAAACTTCTAGTTTTGTTCCCTGATCTACAATCTGCTCTCTGTACCTCATTCAGTCTTGAATACTCTCCTTTAATTTGGAAGAAATCCCTCTTGCCTTAATCCCACTGGACATTAGTTTTGAAAACAAAGCCCATGAAGCTCTCCCACAAATTTTTCTAAAGAAATGAGCAGTTGACCTCACTATTTCCTTGAATGGAGAAGAAAATAAGTTTTTATTATTATAAAATCATTATAAGATTAAGATTCATTGGGCAACTGGGAGCAGGGAAGTAGAGTTTCATCGCTTCTAAAGTGTTCATTCCACTTGTGTCAAACATCTGTAATCTAAGCTTCTCTCCTTCCTTGGGCTAAAAATATGAAGTGCTTTGTATGCTCTAGTCAACATTTTTCTAAATTTACCTTCGTCACAATGGGCATTTCAGTCATACCTATGATAGAAAGGTGACCAGTAGACCACCAAGACCTATCTGAAAACTTGGTAATGTATGTGAAACCTTGGTAAAGGATATGAAAAGGGAGGCACAGGGATGACTGTAGTCATCCCTCCAGGCACAACAGGGAAAGAGTCAGAACAAAAATTCCATTGCTGTCCTAGGAAAAGCAGTAATTACATGCATAGTCCCATCAGCCAGACTTCCTAAGTGGAAATCCTGGCTCCACCAGGATTATGTGCCTTTGATAAGGTACCTGGCCCCTCTGTGCCTCAAATCCCTCACCAGCAGAGCGAGAATATTAATAGTAAATGTTTCAAGTGTTGTTGGGAATGATTGACTCAAAATTTACAGATATCCATATTACAGATAGCAAGAAGAGCAAGCTGAGAGAAGAAGACATCCCTCCCCTGAAGATTCACACACTGCTTGTGTTTATGTCCCACTGGCCAGAATGAAGTCATAAGGATACATCCTGTAGTCAAGGGAATATGATCTTTATCCTGAGAAGCCATGATCTAAGATTTGGAGGGTTCTTTTTCTGAGAGAAATGGGGAATAAGTATGAGAGAACAATTACCACTTTGTACCAGAAGTATCTCTTAAAAGACTGAGTTTGTGGATGGAAATTCATTCCCACTACATAAGCTTATTTTTCTCCAAAATGATAAGTATTTCCACAAAATTGGGAGAAGATATGTTAAGGAAGGAAGCATTCCTAAATTTAAAACTCTTACCTACAAAATGTGTATGGAACCACAGAAGACCCCAAATAGCCAAAGTTATGTTGAAAAAGAAAACCAAAGCGGGGGCATCACAATCCCGGACTTTAGCCTCTACTACAAAGCTGTATTGGCACAAGAACAGACACATAGACCAATAAAATAGAATACAGAACCCAGAATTAGACGCACAAATGTATGGCCAACTAATATTTGACAAAGCAGGAATGAGTATCCAGTGGAATAAAGACAGTCTCTTTAGCAAATGGTGCTGGGAGAACTGGACAGCAACATGCACAATGAAACTGGACCACTTTCTTACACCATACACAAAAATAAACTCAACATGGATGAAAGACCTAAATGTGAGACAAGAACCTAGAGGAGAAAACAGGCAACAATCTCTGACCTCAGCTGTAGCAATTTCTCACTTGACCCATCTCCAAAGGCAAGTGAAATAAAAGCAAAAATGAACTTTTGAGACCTCATCAAGATAAAAAGCTCCTGCACCACAAGGAAACAATCAACAAAACTAAAATTCAACCGATGGAATGGGAGAAGATATTTGCAAATGGCATATCAGATAAAGGGTTAGTATACAAAATCTATAAAGAACTTACCAAACTCAACACTCAAAAACCAAATAATCCAATGAAGAAATGGGCAGAAGACATGAATAGCCACTTTTCCAAAGAAGACATCCAGATGGCCAAAAGACACATGAAGAGATGCTCAACATCACTCATCATTAGGGAAATACAAATCAAAACCATGATGAGATACTACCTCACACCTCTAAGAATGGTTAAAATCAACAAGACAGGAAACAACAGATACTGGCAAGGATGCATAGAAAGGGGAATCCTTTTACAGTTGGTGGGAATGCAAACTGGTGCAGCACTGTGAAAAACAACATGGGGGATTCTTCAAAAAATTAAAAATAGAACTACCCTATGACCCAGAAACAGCACTACTAGGAATTTATCCAAAGGATACAAGGAGGGCTGATTTACAGGGGCACATGCACCCCAGTGTTTACAGCAACAATTTCAACAATAGCCAAATTATGGAAAGAGCCCAAATGTCTATCAACTGATAACTGGATAAAGAAGATGTGGTTTATATATACAATGGAATACTAATTGGCAATGAGAAAGAATGAAATCCTGCCATTTGCAATATGATGGAACAGGAGGGTATTATGCTAAGTGAAATAAGTCAGTCAAAGGAAGATATATATCATATGTTTCAGTCATATGTGGAACTTAAGAAACTTAACAGAAGACCATGGGGGGAGGGAAGGGGAGAAAATAGTTTCAGAGAGAGAGGCAAACCATAAGAGACTGTTAAATACAGAGAACAAACTGAGAGATGATGGGGGCGGGGAATGGGTGACGGTCATTGAGGAAGGCACCTGTTGGGATGAGCACTGGGTGTTGTATGTAAGTGAAGAATCACAGGAATCTACCCCCAAAATCAAGGGCACACTGTATTTAGCTAACTTGAAAATAAACTATAAATTAATTAATTAATTAAAATAAAACATTCTTATTTGTAAATAAATTAAGAAAAAAAAAACCTCTTATATCCTACAAAAGAGTATGAGCAAAGCAAGAGTTACTCAAGAATAACTTCATTTGGTGCCAAACCTATCTTATATGGTGGACAGGACAAGCACTATAATCCTGAATTTATAGATTAAGAAAATTGAGATTTCTTATTCATACAAAACCTAGTGTCTCATCCATGACTTCTGACCAAAAAACAAGTATTCTTTTTATTAAACTAAATTTAGTTTGTAGCCCATCTAAATAGCTAATCACTATTTACAGCACATTTTATAAGAAGCAATAGCACTGAGCAAAGTAGTATTCTAACATTGTATTTTAGAAGCAGGGCATCTGAATTCTGTTCTCAACTCTCTTGCTCCTTAGTTTGTATCTTGAACAAGTAAGTAATATTTGTGTACTTGACTTACCAGGTTGAAATGTGAAGGCTTTGTAACTTTACTCTTCATTCTATATAATGTGTCACCAACCACAGTATGAGCTATTCCCAGGCAAAAATCTAGCCCTCATATAACAGAACCACTTGTTACTGAGCATACAAAAAATAACTCTATAATATGTGATCTCTTAGACTAGATGACCTCTAAGGTTATATGGAAAAATGTTTGGATACCCACAAAGCATCAAGAAGCACTGAGTAAAGGTCTGGTGAATAAGTAAAAGCACCTCTGATTTATACTGTTTGGTGAATAAATCATTTGATAATTGTGGCAAGTGAACCAAAAGGAAATTGAGATATTCTAGGAAGCAAGGTGAATCAGACAAGAGTCTGGAAAAAAAATTATTTTTTAATGAATTTAACCACTGGTAATTAGGATTGGCAGTAGAAATTAGCATAAACACACCATCCAAATGATAATGCAACTAGAACATTGTTATAAATTCTTAATGCCTCTTTTAAGAATAGAAAATGACAACTCATCAAAGAACAATTCATCAGGGTTCACCCAGCACTGACCCGAGCGCTTCGTTGCTCTGAACTGTGGAATCTGTTCCAATTTACCAGGCAAAATGCTTAGAGTGGAGAAAAGAGAATTTTCATACATTAATAGTCTAGATTGGTAGGTTTCAAAATTTCTTGGCTGAAGCAAATTGTTTCATTTTTCAAAGAAATTAGCAGGCAGAAATCCAAAGTAATAACAATAATAACAATAACTAGTATTTATAACTATGTGCCAGGTACTATTCTAAATATATATATTAATATACTTAAACCTCATAGCATTACCCAAAAGTTAGTAATATTATTACCCCCAGTTTTTTTTAAATTTTTTTAATGTTTATTTATTTTTTAGAGAGAGAGAGAAAGAGAGAGAGAAATGGAACCCCAAGCAGGCTCCAGGCTCTGAGCTGTTAGCACAGAGCCCAATCTGGGGCTTGACCTCAGGAACCGTGACATCATGACCTGAACCAAAGTCAGATGCTTAACTGACTGAGCCACCCAGGTGCCCCAAGACACATTTTTTTGAAGTCTCCTTTCTGGAACAGAAGTGCAGAAGTAAACAGCAGATTCCCCCTAATGAAAATAAGTGTTCAGAGCAATGTTAACTACATGCTCAGTACATGTAACTACAATAGATGTCAGCTGACTATGGGAGAATAAGGACCACATGGAACTCTGCCCTTTACATACTCAAGAGTTGACCAACAATGTATAAAGAGGGAAATGTATGGTTTTCATTTCCATGTGGTAGGTACCTTCACTGCAGTTTGTTTCTCAGCCAGGACTTGCATCATTAATCATAGTGTACCCACCGTAGTGGCCTTGGAAGTGCAAGGCCCTTCCCTCATTCTGGAGCCCTTTCTTTTTCTTTCTCTGTGGAATGAAGTAGAATGTGATCCCCAAATCACAGACTCCTGGTCTGTGATAAATGTTAGTGACCAAGAGAGACTCAGGCAAGAGAGTATGACTGGCAAACTACTATCAGAATTCAACTACCCTGGGAGATACTCAAGCATATCTACCCTGACTATACTGCATTATGGTATTTTCTTGTTCAAAAGACAGCATAATTTTGTTTTTTTTAATATTTTTTTAATGTTTATTTATTTTAGAGACAGAGTATGAATGGGGGAGGGGCAGAGAGAGAGAGACGCAGAAGCCGAAGCAGGCTCCAGGCTCCAAGCTGTCAGCAGAGCCCCACGTGGGGCTCAAACTCACAGATCGGACTGCAAGATCATGACCTGAGCCAAAGTTGGACGCTTAACCAACTGAGCCACCCAGGTGCCCCTTTAATTTTTTTAATGTTTATTTTAGAGAGAGACAGAGAGACAGAGAAGACAGCATAATTTTGTATTCACAGGAACATAGACCTCAGATGGTAGCAAAAAAGTTTCACTTGCTTTAGAAATCCTTCTTATGGGGCGCCTGGATGGCTCAGTTGGTTAAACGTTTGATTCTTGACTTCATCTCAGGTCATGATCTCACAGTTCGTGAGTTTGAGCCCCGTGTCAGGCTCTGCATTGGCCATGCATGTGGAGCCCGGTTGGGATTATCTCTCTCTCCCTCTCTCTCTGCCCCTCCCCTGCTGTCCCTAAGTAAACAAACTTTTAAAAATATCCTTCTTATAACTTAATTCAGTAAATGTTTATCCAGCCCCCAATCTGTTCATGGCACGAGTCACTTCAAGATGACAGTGACACAGTATCACCCATCAGTGTACTATGGTAATCATGATCATCTTTGCTCATTGAAAACCTTTATCTGTCAACCATTCCTCTCTTATTATGGATGAAAGTTTTCATCTTTAAACACTTTTCCCTCAATAGCAAAAGACTCCAGTGCCTCTCCTAACCTGGCCACAGTAGGAAGGAAGTACTGGTTTTGGCATCACAGAAACAGCCTCCAAGGGCAAGGAGTTCCCAGGATCGGCCTAGGCTGGGGTTTACTCAGTGGAAATTTAATCAGGTTTGTTAGCGGGTGTGAAGAATTGCAGGGCACTAACCACACATAACAATGGTTGTCTTGCTTTGGCACATGTATTATGGAGGTTTTACCAGCCGGATGAATTGGCTGTTCCAGAAGAAAAATCCTCTATGCGAGGGAACTGTGTGTAAGTGGAATAGATCTGGCAGGTGGTAGTCCTGAAGGAAGATCTTTTTCATGTTCAAACCTGAACATTTCTAGCTTATACCAGAGAAATGGACAGAAAGATGGAATATGTATGCACTGGCTAGAAAATGAGATCTCCAGCTCTAGGCATCGGCTCTTTACAAGAAGTTTTAATATTTAAAAATCTTTTCAAAAAATGCAAACACAGAACATACGTCGTTTAAAATAAGACTAAATTTAGCTTGGAATTTTGAAAGCCTATTATTTAGATATGCAACGAGATAACTACTATCCCTGCTGTGATCATGGATTATAAAATATGCAAGTGTGAGATTGCTATGCTTCACTGATTCCCTTCTCTCACATTTATTTTTATTTTATTTTATTTCTTGGAGGAAAAACAGATGTGTGTACAGCCCTTTGGTGAAGTATGAAGAGCACCACATCAGGAGTTCATATTGGAAAGTTTATAATTGATCACGATAATTTAGTAGTACTTTTTAAAAAATTTGATAAAATTGCTGCACAACTCTAGATTGCACAGAAGTTGTGCAATTTAGTAGTCATTTACAGAGGAATATAAAAAATAAAGTATCCATGTTTCCCCAAGAGAAATGGAAACACAATTTCCTAAGCAAAATCTATTCGTGTTGGAATTTTTATTAGCTTTCTGTAATGGAAAGGCTATTAAATATATATTGTTTTGTGCTTCTGAATAGTTTTCACACCTCCTTAAGTGAAGACAAGATCAGTATTGCATCACGAAAAGTACCGTTCACGCATTGTAAGCGCCGGTTCACAATGCAATGGGCTGGATAAGGCAACATAAATTCCAAAATCTAAATAGGGCAAATGTGTTAAGATGAAGGATAGCTTTATTACTTACTCCATAGATGCCATGAAAAGGAACACAGAAACCTGAGGTTTGAAGCGAGTTTTACTGAAATGTTCTTTAAAGCCATTTATTTGAAAAGGTAATGACATCTAGTGGCAGATTCAGCTCATCACTACTGTGTTCTCACAGAGAGATCTTTGGCAGGCCACCTTTCTAAGACATTCCAAAAAAAAAGAAAATAAATCTGGCATTTTGGGTCAACATGAAAGATTGAAAGACAGTTTACTGCAACTAAAAGAGCACGTTTTCATTTAATAGTCAAAGCCGACAAAATGAGACTAAGCTAGCAATTTGAGAGAGTGAGCGTACTGTTCTCTTAGTATTCCTGTGTGTTGGTGCTCCAAATTTTCTAGAGTCAATTCCATCATTTCAATGAGGACAATTAAATTAATGAAAAACACTGTTGTTGTCTATTCTGATAACATATAATAATGTCCACTGGTACAAAATAATGGGTAGAAGTATGGTCTTGATCCAGTCCCACTTCAAGTGAACCACGGAGTTTCAGCCACAGTATTCTACAAACTTTCCCTCTCTTCTCTAAGGAACTAAACCCAGTTAGACTCTCTGAAAACATTTACTGAGAACTTACAGGCAGGCTATGGATCCTTTCCGCATAAGTGTCTGCTTAGACACCATGGGCTTACATGGACAATTTCTCTCTTCAGAAGTATATTCCAGATTACATGGAATATTTAGGCCAACTTTAACCCCCAAAGAATCCTCCACCGGGTGTGATATAAACTAGAAACTATTAGGTTATCTGTGGAAATGGTTTGAGAAAGCTTGAGATCTCATTAAAAGCTCCATTCCCATGAAGTTATACTTGGTTCTTAATTTTAATCAAAGACATTTTCAACACCTGCTAAGCCCCAGTCACTGCATTAGACCTAAGGGAGTAAAGTCAAATAAGTCAGAACTCTTGACCTTGGAACTTCTCAGTCTGGTGGACTATGGAATCAGGAAGCACAAAAATGCTAAAGCAAAGGTAAGCCCTGGGTTCTTTTATGAGAATAGAGAAGTTACTTACCCATTTTGTGCGGGAAGGAGGAGGAAGTGATGACAATGAGAAAAGCCTTCCCTGACCAGATGGCATTGGTGCTGACTTTTAATTGAAGAAGGCAGAGGTAGATGAAGAAATGCATGGTGGTGGGAGAAGGTAGAGCTTAGGTAGAAGGAATGGAGATCATAGGACTTAAATGAAAAACAAATCATTCAACATTCATTTTACACTAAAGAATATCAGTTACCTTTGAAGGATTTTAAGAAGAAACATGATAGTATAGGGGCACCTGGCTGGCTCAGGTAGTTAAACATCCAACTTCAGCTCAGGTCATATTTCATGGTTGGTGGATTCAAGCCCCACAACAGGCTCTGTGCTGACAGTGCATAGCCTGCTTAGGATCCTCTCTCTCTCTCCCTCTTTCTCTGCCCCTCCCCCACTCATGCATACATGCTCTCTCTCTCTCAGAAAGAAGGAAAGGGAAGGAAGGAAGGAAGGAAAGAAGGAAGGACAGAAGGAAGGACAGAAAGAAGGACAGAAGGAAGGACAGAAGGAAGGACAGAAGGAAGGAAAGTAACAGTATGGAATTGGAATTCTAGAATGATACTCCTCATGGAGAATGAATCCTGGGCTCTAAAGGACCCATTAAAGTCACAGTAGACTATGTGGGAAACTATTTGCTGGATTCTCTGAGAAAAGAAATCAAGCCCACCTAGTTTAATTCCAAGTTGGCTAGTTAGACTCAGGATGTGTGCAGCTTGGGCAGCAAATCTCACAAATTGGCAAATTAGTCATTTTTAGCACTCAAGCAACTTTCAGTCATTTTGCTCATCTAGAAAACTTTCTATCTTACTTCCTCCTACTTAACAACAAGAGTTTAAGAAAGAAAAGGAGAAGATGATAAAACTGACAGTGGCAAGAGTCCTTGTGAGAGTTTTCCTGATGCTTCAACTGCTGCCAGTCAGGTTGACCATCAGTCAATACTAGAAGTAATTTGGGGTGCCTGGGTGGCTCAGTCGGTTAAGCAGCTGACTTCGGCTCAGGTCATGATCTTGCGGTCTGTGAGTTCGAGCCCTGCGTCGGGCTCTGTGCTGACAGCTCAGAGCCTGGAGCCTGTTTCAGATTCTGTGTCTCCCTCTCTCTGACCCTCCCCCATTCATGCTCTGTCTCTCTCTGTCTCAAAAATAAATAAATGTTAAAAAAATTTTAAAAAATACTAGAAGTAATTTTTCTGAGAAGTACAAGCAGAGAAGTACAAAATGCAGACCAAGAGAGAAAGTATACAGCTTGGGGAGAATTGTCAACTCTAATCCCTCTTTGGGTGGACTGGTTGTTTTTACTGCTCTAGGAAAATGGCAGAACAACCTCTTGGACTCTTACTCTTCCAGATATCATTCAGAGCCAGGCTGTCCTCACCTTCCCTTGAAGCACAGTCTGATGATATGACTATTTCTCCAGCAAACCTCATAGCATAAAATCAAACCAATGAGCCCAGAGCTGAAACAACTATTCAAAGCATTTCAGAAGGAGAACTTTGCATTTGTTCCTTACATGTTTTGCACACATAGGAGGAAAGGAAGAGGGGTCCACTATGCCATACGCAGGCAAAAAAACAAAAACAAAAACAAAAACAAAAACAAAAAACTGGATACCATGATGACAGATGAGCAAAGCTGCTATAGCTTTCAAGACAAGAAACAATGTTGGCCTAAACAAAGGCAGTGAGAATAGGTGGCGGTGGGTGTCAGGGGAATGTGACCTGTTTTGGAAATACTAAGGAAATTGACTTAAGAAAACTTGCTGACCGGTTAGTTGGATGTGGAATACAGAGGAATGGAAAAATCTGAGATAATGCCCAAATTTCTGGCTTATAAGACTAAGCAGTGATGCCATTCACCAAGCTTAAAAATGCAGGAGTTAAGATTGGGAAGGAAGGGAAAAAAAGGAAAGGAATTAAGTTTTGTTCAAGTAAGACTGGATTTTCTGTGGAACATCAGTGAGCTGTCTTCCAGGGTTGCTGTTGTTGCTGTCCTTTTCTTTTGGGCTGTGTGGGACTTTATATATATTAACCACTTATCACATATATAATTCTTAAATACTTTCTCCCATTTTATAGGTTGCCTTTTAATATTGTTGATGGTTTCCTTTGCCTGCAGAAGCTTTTCAGTTTGATGTGGTCCCATTTGTTTATTTTTGCTCTTTTTGCCTTTGCTTTTGTCACAAAAATATTTTTTTAAGTAATAAACTATTCAAGCTACACCCTTATTTTATTCCCTCTTCCCAAATTTCTTTCCTTCGCTGCATGCTTACCTCTTAATGAGGACTTGACTTTTCAGGATGTTTCCTTAGCACCCTGCTATATACATCCACTCAAACATGCACCCAACTCCTCTTGGGAATGTCCCATAAAGAAGCTGTTTTGTTTTGTTCTACTCTGGGTTGTGGTAGGTACAAAGCAATCTCTAAGAAGCAGAATCAGGGACAATGAGGTATATGCATCTACTCCAACATCTCTTCCATTTTTGGACAAAAGAGAGCATCTATCTAAACCCTTCTTAGCACATTTGGGTCACAATGAAACAGACTTGGAGGAGAGAACCATCTCTCTAAGGGGACCCTCAAGGTTCTCAATTCTGACCATGTCTTGCATCTTCTGAGTTAACCAAAAACCCCAGGAACCAGATCTAGTGGGCCATTCTGAGTTCTTATTAGGTATTTGAATATCTAATTTGAATATCACATTCAAAGTATGATAGAAATGTCAATATTGGTCATGTGGCCCCCTGAAATCACAAAACCAAAATTAAACTGTAAGAAAAATCTCACCTAACCTCAAATAATTTTGTTTATCTTAACTTCTTTCTTATCAGAAACTTATCCAGTCCTAATCTTGTTCACTCTATCCCCCAGAAAAATAGCCTTATTTAAAAAAGGAGCACATGTCAACAAGAAGATAAAAGTAGCATCTATTTTAAATTAAACAACCTTATGACATGTGACTTACTCTATTTTAACACAAAAGGTAGCATTTAAAATACTGATGCCTTTATATGTAATCTTGGCTAGAATATTCCCATATTTGATCATGGAAATCCATTTACCAAATTAAACTGCATGTAATCCAGTATCAGTTCAATGATCAACTCTGCTTTGCTGTAATTTCAAAAAATTCCGCAATTATTTACCACTTGTTATATGCTAATGCTGTACCAGATAAAGAAGGTGATGGATGAAGGACTTAGTTCCTACCTTCAGAAAGCACATGGTCTAGCAGTGTAAGAGAGCTTCATAAACCAGGAGTGATGATACAGCGTGGTAAGTGTTTGCTGCTGGCACATAGTTATGATGTGACAGGCTCTTTAAATCTACTCCTTAATTAGATGAGTTAATTCATGTCAAAAGCTTAAAAGAGTGACTGGCACACTACAAACTCTCAATAAATATTAGCATCTTTGGGAGGAACATATCAGTGATCCATTTTAGAAATGATTGAAACAACATACTAAGAGAGATTAAATAACTTAGCAAATTAGCTAGAATGTGGAGAAGCTGTGACTGGCACTGATGTTGGAATGACATCAAAACTCACAACCTCCCCACCCTGCTCCACTACTTCTCAAAGTATGCAGATGAGAAGAGAAGCGAATAGGGCTTCATTCTGCCCCTGGAGGGGGAGTTAAAGTCTTCTGAGGCAGCAGCACAAGAACTGGGACTTGAAGAAAATATTCATTAGGAGGCAAAGAGCAGCAGAAGGAAATTCCAAACAAGGAAAGCATCTGAAGAATAATCAAGGCTCAGACAGGCATGACATATCTGGGGTGGCAACAAGTAGTCCAGAGGGACTGCAGAGTTAGAAGTTCAGGAGGAGATTCAAGAGGAGACATCGTGGAAAAGACACGGAAAAGACAACGCTGAAAAGGTCGCCTGGGAACAGATGAGGAAAAGCCACAAAGACTGTGCTAATTAACATAACACTCTTGGTACTGAGGAATTATTTGTCATTTTAGGAAGGAAACAGACATGAAAAGGGAAAGGTATCAGAAACAGGTAATTTGGGAGAAGTGAGGAGAGGCACTGAGCTGCCTGAAGACGAAACCATTATTAGGAGACTCTCTGATGATAGACTGTCTAAACTCACTGAGAAACGAGGAGAGCCAAAGAAGGGAAAGGCAGAAAAAAAAATAAAGGAAGGGAAAAGGAATCCCAAAGGTAGTTTGGACATGCCATCAACAAGACTTACTGACTGGTTCCTGGGGATGTGAAAAAGAGGAGTCACAGATGCCAAAGTTTCCAGCGGGAAATGCCTGCGAAGTAACTCCATGAAGAGAGCAGAAGTGCAGAGGAGGAGAAAGCTTACCATGGAACAGCTCTGTGATCTTTAAGAGGCCTTAAGTCCTGCCAGGTGAAGCTGGTAACTAGCAGCTCCCACACGAGGTCTGAACTGGAGACAGAGGTTTGTGGAAATCAAGCACAGTTGCGATGGAAATGGATAAGAGAATCAGAACATCAAAGAACCAAGAATTCATCCTTTGGTAATACCAATATTCCCAAGCTCCCAGAAGGAAAAGAAACTTAGAAGGACACCTGTAAATAGCAGTCAAAAAATTAAGAGGAAAACTGCAGGAAAGTAGTGATTCGGAAGACAAAGGATGCTTTGTTATGGTAAATGCCACAGAGGTCAAGGAGGATAACAGCTGAAAAGAAGCCTTTAGATGTGGCAGACAGGCAGGTCAGAGGCTGTGGGTAACCTCCAGAAGCTGGCTTCTGTGGAGTGATGGGTGTGACAATCCGGAGGAAAGAGGCAAGCAGTGGGTAGAGACTTTTCTTTCAAATTCGGCTACAAAGAAGTGAAGATATTGAGCGATAGGGGACTCAAGATCAAGGGAAGTGGTGATAATTCTATGTGGACATTTTTATATATTGACAAACTGATAAGATAAAGGGCCAGTGAAGACAACTGTGAAGATATGAGAGAGCTGGGAAATAAGACTAACTCCTAAGAAAAGTCAGTGTGGAATCTCTAAGGATTAACAAGCTTTCATTCTACATATCGGTTTTCCTTTAGTCCCTTGCCAGCCTCCTGGTGTTTTTAGAAGAACAAACTTCAGCTCACCGGTGCTAGGAGCCCAGAATAAATACTTTTAGAAAACAATAATTGGCCTTTTTTCAGGCAGTCATTTTTTATAATCTCTTCAGATACACAACCCATTATTTTTGTGGCTTCAGCAACGTGGGTCCTCAAATCAAGGTGTTTAGTGGCAGATACCTGCAGTTTCAGAGCGTGACACCTCGTCAGTGCCTTCCTACTATTTCTTGCCAGGCCTTTTATTTACAGCTAGCTCACCCACATGTTCTCTCTCTCTTATATCTATCTTCTATATCTGTCATATATGCATATCTTAAATATATCTTGTAAAATGCTTTAGGTATAGAGCACTCTCTCATTAATTCTCCACTTACTTCAGGATTTATCCCACCTGCTGCTAATAAACTGGTATGATTTATAACATGCAATTAACTTTCACCCATTACAGCCTAACTCTGAAAGCTTTCCAAACACTATTCTAAACCTTACTGAAGCTGAGCCCCTACCTATTCCCAGATATTTCAAAGAATACCTTAGAAATAAGTTTTGAAAGCCCAAGTCCCGCGGGCTTCCCTCTAAGAGACACTTACACTACCCACACTTGGAATAGGTTTCAACTACTTAGTCTTTTTTCTTAAATACATAATTCGAATTCATACTCAACCTATGCATCTTTTCACAAACAAGTCATGATACCTATTTCAGAATATGTTTTCTAAATGCCTTAAGGGAATTAGTTCTCACATCAGTGAGAGTTTAGGTATAGTCACAACCTCAAGGCAAGTGGATGGACAGGTTTGTAAATGCTTTTCCTATGTGGCATAATTAACCATATTCTTGAGAGACCACAGGATGATCTTCGAGGTATTTAGCTCAGGTCTCTGTATTTCTTCTTCAGTCACCCAAATTGGGGCCATATTCACAATGTTACTGAAGTAGGGGAGACTGTTGGAACAGCAATTCTGGGGAGGAAGAGAAGTGAAGATTGAGAAGTTTTTGAGGAAAATCCAGATGAAGACAGATGTCTTACACTGCCACTTATGGTAAAGTTCATGGCTAGAGATAGCACTTCCTACGCTGAACGTGAACCCTTCTTATCTCTGGAAAGGTCCCTGGTATTTGCTGGGTGGGGAAAATGGCTCAGGTAACTTTATATTTTATTTTTTCCAAATTGGCACTCAGCAGTCCCAAAGTCAGGAACTGTAATAAATGACAAAGATTAGTACTAGTTTTCCAAGGAGAAACATCAAAAAATAGCACCAAGCCTTAAAGATTTTCATTCAGCAACCAGAACATAGAGTAGGTGGAAATAAATGGTGATGAGATTTCAGATGATTAGTTTTCATCCATGATACAAGAATAAATGGGTTCCATTTAATCAATGAATAGTTTTTCTTAGCTCATTTTTCCCTTTATCCAGCTCTCAAGCCCATACAAATGACTATAAAGAGGGCTGGGAACAGGGGAGGAAAAAAAGGGTAGTAAATCTGAGCTACAGAATCATAAAGGAGGTAAGATTGGGTAGGCATCAGTGAAAGATAGGATGTGGAATTCCCGTAAGAAGTTACCATTATAAAAAAATACTTTAGAAAAAAATCTTCTTCTTGCCTATGAAAATAGAGAGAACATAAGCAAAACTGTTTCCCTAAAAACAACATAGGCACCATTTCTGCTTTCCTTTGATAAGCCATTATGAAGGGAAATAATTAACCATGGCATCTTCTAACCATTCATCCACAAAACTTCCTTAGCAGAGACATTTCCTATTCTACAGTTTATAAGTGGATCTAGGCTTCCATATTCTGTATGAAAGCACTTATTAAATGAATCATTGTATTCTTTAACAAGGTCCTTGGCTCTCTCCAGAAATCACAGGCCCACATCAAATCTCATGAGGATTGGCTGTCTAAATTTACACGATGTCTTATTCCCTTAGTGCTGGGTAGCATTAGGGAGATAGCAGGATGCAGTATAAGGAACTTAGGCTTAGGAATCCATAAATGGTTTCTATCCTGGCAATCAACTGAAAAGTGATTTGCATGAGTTATAATCTCTTTGAAGATCAGTTTCCTCATCTGTTAAAAAGTAAAGGTATGTCCTCTTCAAACTCTTAAAAAGTCGATTTTCTTGTTATAAAAGAATTTGAGGTGATCATCATTTTGCAAGAAGCTAACATCACTTTTTTAAAATGAGAATGCTTCATTAAAAAAACCCAGAGGCAGAATTACATGATTAACTCTTTATATTCTTTTCTGAGTTATCTTTAGTTGTAAACATAGTCATACACAATCATACTGATTAATATAAAGAGTAGATCACATAATTTATATTTTATATTTAGACCAGTTAATGTGTTCAAAAGGACTTTGTTCTTTCCGAAGTCCTAGTTTCCATATGAATTATAAACACCTTTGTTAGCCGCTGTTTTACTATAATGTCTTTCTTGGAGCATGTAGGTGTGGTAAGACCTGCAAAATGCACAGAGAGATAAATATCCTCTTAGCTTATTCCAGTCATACAGTATTTCTTCCTGTGGTGAACATTTTCTGAGGAGTCATTAAAACACTATTTTCCCTGCATAACTAATAGCAGCATGGGGTTAAGTCAAGTGAATAAATGACTAAACGGAGATCATTTTCTTAGAGAAATTGTTTTCTCCTATGTCTAAAGCTTGTGAATTGTCTGGTATTTGTCTGACTCATCATCATTTTTAAACATTATGAAGTAAACAACACATGTGCATACTTGCACTCATTTACATATCACACAAAAGAGAAATAGACATCATGTCCTAACATCAAAGCCTGAACTGCAGCACACATCTAGAGTTCTGGAAGGTGATTTAGATAATTAGCTTCAAACAGTACTGATTCCCGCATTTTATAGGGCACAGACCTAACCCTCACATGCCATTCATTCATTTATTTGTCTGTTCATTCATTAAACACATGGTAATGTAATGGGTCCTAGCTAAATGCTGAGAAAATATAAAGATAGTCCCTATAAACACTTCTCAACAAAAGTGACAAAAGTGGACATGTATTCAATACTATATATATATATATGTGTCTGTGTGTCTTATACCTTATCATTATAACAATATACCTTATAGTAAAGGTATGTTCTGGGAACTAGGTACTGCAGAAATGTTTTTCAATTATCCTTCCAGATTTCCTTTCTGCCCCTCTCTGTGGTGGTCTCAGGAGGCAGTCTTTATGGCTATTTCGGCAGCCTTACTTTCCAGCTTCACAATGAGTTCAGACAATGGAAGACATTGAAAACAGGACAGAAGGTGCAAGAATTCTGAGGACAGGGTGCTTATTCCCCATTTCCTCCTTGAGAGATAGCTACAGATTGTACGATACACCAAACCTCTTGTCAGGTGGTCCTCTCCAGGATAAACCACAAGGCACGACCTCCTCTTGCCCCATCAGGCACAAGGGTGGTAATAACTTCCAGCTTTTGCTAGTTCTAAGCTCCTGCACTATCCTTCATAGGTCTTCCTTAATCATATCTACACATTTGTAAATAATCCCTATGTTAAACCCTCCTCAAGTTACTCCTTTTAAGTATGAGGTCTATTTCCCACTGTTTTCTTGATACATCATTCAAACCAAAATGGGCTGGGAGGGAACACACTTAGGAAGACAAAGTATACCACCTGGTCATAAAGAAGTAAAAGTTGGAAAGGAGAAGAAAGGGATTGGGGAAGGGACTATGAAAGTGGAAGGAACTGCATTGACAAAAATGGAGAGGAAAAGTAATATTTGATACTTCTAAAGCATCTGGAGTCTCTGGGAAAGCAGTGTAACAGACAAAGAGGCAGACAGGAGCCAGATCATATAGGGCCTGGTGTGCTATTGAAGGGAATTTGAGTCTCATTATGAATGCAACTCATTTTCCTTGAAATATTTTGTTCAGTGCAGTTTCAAAAGGTCACAATGGTGGCATTTTTTAAATTAGAGGGGAGAGAATGAAATTGGAAATAGGGAGAGCATTTATCAATTTATTACAATTATCAAAACAATGCAGTTGAGAAATAATGCACAGCTGGACTAAGGTCATGCCATCAGGGACTGAGAGAAGGAAATGGAGGAGCATATATTTGATAGCATTTGGTGACCAATTAAACATTGACAAATAGGTAATGAAACATACTGGCTTAAATGGCTTAAAAATGATATTTTTTGAGGGAGAGGATTTATTATGGGGTTAGCACGGTTCTTCTAGTTTTGCATATTTTGACTTGTTTTTGTCCTCCCAGAAACTCCTAAAAATAACAATTTTATCCCTATTTTTTTCAAAGATATCGAGGTATACAGAGCTTAAGCAACTTGCCCAACATCATACAAGTTCAAAAGACAAGAGTGCAGGAAAAGGAGGAGTTTGGAGAGGGGGTTGAGCTAGATTATGATAACAGGTTGGAGTACCATTATTTCTCTAATAGTCGGAGACTATTCAAGTCAGGAGACATTCAAGTAGAGCAAGCTGATGAACAACTGGGTGTACTAGCTCGAGGTACAGCAAAAGATAAATATTAATAGCTAGAGACACAAGTGTGAACATTTTCAACACATATTCTTAGTACCTGGAGTTTTGGGAGAGGATGTGAGGTCCCAAGGGAGATTGTGCAAAGTGATAATGATGGAGACCAAGGCAACATTACATTTAAGGAAAGAGTAAGAGGGGCTTGAGCAGTAGACTCCACAATCGAATCCTGTCCTAAAACTCCTCACTAATCTTCCACCTTTCCCCACTGAGAATCACTCCAGCCAAATTTATCTCCTGCTCTTGTATTTTGCTTCTTCTGATTAACTCCCTTTGGAAGATGCCACTTCTGTATTACACTCATCCAAACTTTTCTCAGTCACAGGGTCTATTTCAAATCCTACCTCCTCATTGGAATTTGGTCCCAATTATCTCATTCTAGGAACTGTAAATAGCACTTTGCTGTAAAACTCAATGAGCATTGTCAGTTCCTTTTGCAGATATTTATCTTTGCTGTTGCCTACCTTTGCTTTTTTCTGTAATGATATATCCCCAAATAGATCATAGACTCCCTGAAGGAACAAAGATTCTTATTTTTATGTCCTGTCACTCCCAAAATAATGCCTCATGCATGGTGAATATTTGGTAAATAGTGTACACTCTTTGATTTGGATTTAACAAGAACTAGATAGTATCCATGTTAGCAAGTATGTTCTTTACTAAGTGTCTGGGAAAAACGATCAGAGAAATGAAATATTTTACTCCACTACCATGCTCCTCTTTCATATGCCCGATGTATTCATCTTTATTAAGGTCTCTTACTCTGAGGAAACGTCATAAGTTCTACACGCTTTCTGATCTATCTCCTATACAAACTCATCTGACCATAATTCCATTCTCTCAGTGCCATCCTTTTTGCAAATGAAAACTGGTTAACCTGGTCTTTTTTTCACCTCCTCTAGAAAAAAAGGTGAAATTGCCAGGGTCCATTAGAAGAAATGCACTAAACCTACAAACATGATTCAATGACAGTAATCTAGGCACTATAGAATATATTTTGAGACACTAGGGTTTGTCATGTTCTTTAAATCTTACTACACACTTCACATTCCTAATTATTTCTAGGATCTTAACCTGAAACCTATTACAATATAAAGATATTTGGGACAGAATGTTTCCATTCTATAAACTCAAAACTTTACCATTTCATTTCATGTGGCTTAGGAACAATTTTTAGGAATAGAATGCATTTCACTTAAAACCTATACTAGGAAGAACACCCTATTCACATTTATGTTATCTCATACATTTGGCATAAGCGGACTATCCACTTGCTTCAATTTAACATTGTATAAATCTCAATGTCTAAAATATCTGTAAGTTTACAAATAATGTTTGCTTTGCCTTTAGATGAACTGTGCATGTCTCTTTAATTTTTCAGTATAATTGTGCATGGATTATTAAAAATGGCATGTGTAAGTGATAATATTAATAAAATACTAATTTGTGCTCTAATGATGGTCTCCCACTGATAGAAAAATGCTAGGAAAGAAATGTTGACATTATTTCTGAAGCAGTTTAGCTCATTACAACAACAGCAAAATCTATCTTTTTTTTTTTTTTCCTAAAACAACAGCACAGTTTCAAAAAGCATCATCCATTTGGCTTTTATCTATAGAAAGGAATGATATTGATGGCTAAAAGTAGCTCTAGAATTAGTAAACTGGATTAAGTACAATTTCTCAATAAGTTGTCCTTTTTAAGAACTAAACTTCTTACTAATATTTTTACCTTTTAGGAAGTAAACTCAACATTTAAAGAATCCACATGGATATATATATTTTAAATATCCACATCAACATGGAATTGGGGAAGCTCTGTGTGCTTGGAAGCAGGTTTTAGTTTTATCTTTATTATTTACCAGCTCAAGTTATTAAATAGTGATTTTTTTCACCTATAAGGACGTTAATAATGGGCAAATCACGAGACCTCAAAGATTCAATTAGCTACAAACTGCCAAAACTTCAGTGTTCTTAACTGGAAAAACCCTATATAAATATAACAACATTACCTCAGGTATTTAAAGAGTTTATAATTCAATGTGATATCATGGAGGGAAAGTGAGTTTTGGAGTTCGACACCACTTCCTAGTTACGGAAGCTTGGATCATTTACTTAATGTCTAAATACCAAAAACCCCTGACATTGAAGTTCCACTTTTACTAAAGATGCAGAAAGGTACAAGAAAATATCACTTGAGCCATTGTTCCTAAAAACAGCAAAGAAGCTGGAAAACTTATACAATCATAATATTTGGTGACCCTGTCAGAGAACTGAGGCTACCAGGCATCCAAATTCCAAAGAATGATACGCATCTTGGCACAGAAATAGGACACACAAATGTTTTCACCTCAGCAGAGCATGGAGGAGGAAGTGACTTCAGTAAAGGCAGATAAGAAGAGATCTGGCAAACAGATACAAAGTTAAAGGCTAGCATGACAGTTTATAATAACTAGGATAAATTAACAGTTTATAGAGCAACACAAAAATGATTGAAGAAGAGTGGGAAACTAAGTGAGCCTCCCTTGGTGGCATACACGTGCATGTGGTGATCAGCGGCCCTGTAAACAGGATGAAATTCTGACTTCCCCATACCCTTCTCTCATATCAACAGCATTAAGCTTTGAACTTACTGAAACCAAAAATCAGTAACAGAAGCTATCTGGAAAACCACTGAAGATTTAGAAATTAACCACCACAATTTTAAGTGCATCTATGGATCAAAGAAAAATATCACAAAGGAAATTAGAAAACACTTAATGACTGGAAATGAAAACACGCCATATCAAAACTTGTGGCACATAGCTAATGCGGTGATTACAGGGAAATTTATACCATCAATTGCTTTAATTAGAAAAAAGAAAAGTAGAATTTTTTTTTTACAGAAAAATAAGAGCAAATTAAAACCAAAGCTGACAGAGCTAGAAAATAATAAAGACTGGTAAACAATGAAATTAAAAAAGAAAAACAATAGATAAAATCAACAAACACAAAAACTAGTTATTTTAAAAGAGTAACAATACTGACAAACTTCTAGATAGTTTGGTCAAAAAAGAGGAAACAAACAGGGGCACCTGCGTGGCTCAGTTGGTTAAGCATCTGACTTTGGCTCAGGTCATCTCATGGTTCATGAGTTCAAGCCCTGTGTTGGGCTCTCTGCTGTTAGCACAGACCCTGCTTCAGATCTTCTGTCCCTGCCTCTCTCTGCCCCTCCCTTGCATGTATTCTCTCTTTCTCAAAAATAAATAATTTTAAAAAGAAGAAACAGAAAACAAAACCATCAATACTTTGATAAGAAAAGGGGGCATCGCTGCCTATCACATAGTTAAAGGGAGAATAAGAAGATATTGTAAACAGCATAATACCAGTAATTTTGATAACTTAAATGAAATTTAAAAATATCATGCAAGACACTATCAAAATTCACTCAAGATGGAAAAGCCCAATGTCTATGCAATAGAGCAGGGGAGGGGGAGAAAGAAAAGGAGAGAGAGAGAGAATTCCAAACAGGTTCTGCACTGTCAGCTCAGAGCCCGATGTGGGGCTCAAACCCATGAACCCCGAGATCATGACCTCAGCCGAAGTTGGGGCTCAAACTCTTGAATGACCTTAGCCGAAATCAAGGGTCAGATTCTCAACTGACTGAGCCACCCAGGCACCACTAGACAAGGGTTTTAGAAGAAGAAAAAATAAAAACTACTCTTAAACATAGATATTAAAATTCTTACCAAAACATATTGACAAATAAAATCCTATGAAATAGAACCAAGTGGGCCTGATCCTAGGAATGCAAATTCAACATACCAAAATCAGTCAATTTAATGTCAAAAGACTAAAATAAAAAGAGGAAATGATATGATGATCTCAATAGATGCCTCCTAAAAAGGCATTAGACATAATTTAGTATCCATTCATGAATTTCAGAAAAACTGCAAGTAAGAAGGTACTTCTTTAGGAATAAGTATAATAAAATATAGGTACAAAATATATGCTGCAAGCTAGAAAATACTGATGAGAAAAATAAAAGAAAACCCAAACTAAATCCTGTTCATGGACTGGAAGACTCATTATTGTTAAGATATTAGATCTGTCAAACTGCTGTCTAGATTCAATCCAAACAACATCCTAGCAGCATTTTTGTTTTTGTTTTTTAGGGTTTGTTTTTTTTTTGGTAGAAATTAACAAGCATAATTATAAATTTTATATGGAAATGTAAAGGACTTAGAATAACCAAAATAATATTTAAAAGAACAATACTGGAGGACTTACAGTCACTGATTTCAAGAATAGTATAAAGCTAATCAACTATTTATCAGCCTAAGGACAAATGTTGTAGATCAATGGAACATAATGAAGAATTCAGAAATAGGTCTACATGTCTACAGTCAATTGACTTTTGACAAAGTTGTTAAAAACATAGATAAATGAAGACAAGATAGCTTTTAAGAAATCGAGCTGGGATATCCACATGCACACATGGCACATAGCTAATGCAGTGTAATAGTAATGCAGAAAGAGACAGAGAAACAAACAAAGAGAAAAGGAAAAAAAAAGATCCTTGACTCTTACCTTGTACCACATGTAAAAATTAATTCAAAATTGGTAAACATCTTTGTGATTTGGGGCTAGGCAAAGATTTCTTGGGTATAATACCAAAAGCACAATCCATAAAAAAAAAAAAAATTGAGACAAGCAAAATTTGAACACTTGTTATTTGAAAGATATAGTGAGATTAAAGTGCAAGCCACAGACTGAAAGAAACTATTTATAAAATTCATTGCTGATGAAGAACTGTTATCTAGAATATATAAAGAATTCTCACAGCTCATTAATAGAAAACAACCCAATAAAAAATGGGCAAAATATTTTAACAAACCTTATCAAAGGAAAAATACTGATGAAAAATAAGCACATGTATTTAAATGAATGAATAAATGAAGTGGCCCATAAATATGGATGGCCATTCCTTCACTCTGGTCTATTCCTTTTTTTTTTTTTTTTTTTTTTTTTTAATGTTTTATCTTTCCATGCGATAGCACAGTAAACTCTTAAGCTTGGACTAAGTGGCAAGGAAAAGGTCAGGCTATAAGAACTCTCTGTTGGAATTTCAGGCACAAGTCCAGTCAGTAATAAAGGGTTTCTTTGCTCCCATGGTTATATTCCTTGTGTATGTATCTTTCTTAGGACCACAGGGGAGGTCCATCTGTAATATGGGGCAGGATTTAATTATCCTTGAATTTCTTTAGCTTAATAATGCCATACACCCACTATCAAAACCTCACTAAGATTTCCAATATATATCATAATAAAAATTGAGAGAATGTTTTTATTACTGCTGATATGGCATATTTGTTACCAGAACTAGGCACATAACTAGCTACAGAATGATTAAAAGCTTTAGAAGAACTAACATTTATTGGAAACCTACCAAGTGCCATGAGATGTCTACCAACTGCAACAATTTATTGAGGTCCCAACTGTGCCAGGGACTACAGTAGGTGCTTAATGTGCTCTATTGACTTTAAATCTCACAATAGCTCTATAAAGTAAAGTTTATTACTCCCATTTTACAAAATGAACTGAAGGTTAAGGAAAGCAAGGTTAAAGTTACTCTATCAGTAAGTTGCATCTACAACTAGAGGTCTAATTTTCCCGTAATATCACATTGCTTGGTTAAGCCATTTGAAGTTCTTATATTAGCAACTTAATAACTTACAATTGTGTAATGCTTTATACCTTAAAAATGTCATAATTTCCAAGAATACTAGCCCTTAACCTTGCACCACCTGCAAAGTGTAGCTTCTTATTCTTCCCCATCTAGCTCCACATAGCTCTTTATTTACATGTTGAGGTCCCCATCTTCAGTGCGTCTCCCATTTCTGGATGTAGAAACTCTTCCTTTGCTATGAAGCTCATTGTTTCCAAATATAAGTCTCCATTCTGATATCCCCACTCAGCCAAAGAAAACCACACCAGGTACTAGAAAAGATGCAATGTCTGTTTCCCCATCACTCCTAGACCCAAGTATAGGATCTTATTATTGCAGTATGCTGAAAGCCATATTCGACACACATTCCAACACGCTGGAGTAGATGGAACAAGAGGAATTTACTCCAAAGGCTAATGCCAAGTTCACCTAGAAAAAACACCGTCAAAGCTTTAAGCCCACACCTGGCTGGAAAATCAGAGTGGAGAAGAGATGGCTATACAGAGCTTCTCCTACAGAGCTGCACAAAGCTCTTTGGGAGTATATGATAAAACATAGTCAGGATTTTTCTGACAGTACAGCCTGAATCAGTTTATTGCTTCAACTACACTGGACAAGAAGGACAAAATGTATGACAGGTCTTTGTACTTGATATATCAATGTGCTGTGTTCTTGCCTACTAGCAAGTATTATCCAATCAATGCTCTGAAATTTAATCAATTCAATTAGCATCCTTTCAGCCTGGGGAGGATTGAAGAGGGAAGGTAGATGCAGGGAGCCTACAGAGTTTCCACATCAAGTCACTGACATTATGTATTTACTAAATAATATATAAGGAGTAATAATCACCAAACCTTTAGAAAGGGGTATATTTTCTTCCATGCCCTTCTTTCCATCAGTGTAATGACCTTCATGTCTCCAGTCTTATTCTCAAAGATTTATCATATTCCACTTTATTAATAGTCATTTGTATTTAGGTTCTATCTCTCCCCCAATATGTTAAATTATCTAATAAAAGTACTAAGCCTTATTCCTCTTTGTGTTCCCTATTGTGCCTTCTATACATTATTAGTTCTATCAATGTTACTTAATGGGATTAATCTCCCTACTGCTCTTTTCAAACTTAAGTAGCCAAGCCAAAAGGAGAGAACTCAGAAGTTTTATTTTGCTTCACACACTCTGACTCAGCTAACATATTATTGACTCTGAGTTGGAAGGTAAATTTTATCCAAGATTTTATTACTTCTTAGCAAGGTACTTCATTATGACTTTATTTGTACTTTCAAAGTTTTCACTGGAGAATAATGGTCAGTCTCAGATCTACTGGACTGGATGACAGAAATTCCATTTGGCATCATTTATTATATCCAAACATTATTATACACTGTCATTAATTTTGTCATTTCAGCTGTGAGAGACCTAATCTTACAAAATGACTAAGAGGAAAAAGCTGAAATATAATTGGCAGGCCTTGTGGTTTCCCTGTAGAAAGACCCATCAGCTGAAAATCTAGAGCAAGTCATCATCACCAATCAGATCACTCATCATATCAGAAAATATCAAAGAACTAGTACTTTCCTTTCCCTATTGTGTACTTGGAGTGCAGGAACATCAGTTTTATAGCTGATTTTAAGGCCTAGCCATTCTACATATTGTATAATGTAAAATCAATTTTTTTTAAGGTTGAACAATTAATGTTTGTGGTGTTCTATGATATTAAAGGAGTTTGGACCAAACTGATTTTCAGGAAAAAAAGCAGGGAACCGAGCCAGATGACAGTTCAAACTTTCGTTAGTGCCCTGTTCTATTAAGTGATGTTACTTAATGTTTCTTTTGTAGCTGCTCCCTTGTCTTTCCTTCCAAGAGAGAATAATGTGGTTTTGACACCCACTTAAAATGAACTCTACTGCTCTGGGATATTGAGGCTTGTCTGCATGTTTGTTGGGAAAACACCTGCTAAGGGCAGCAACAATTTGGCATTGAGTTGGAGATCCCAATCATTTACTCTGAGACATCCAACACCACAAAATGCTTCTGAATTAAGGCACTCTCTGACCTGCTCACCCAGGACCTCCTGCGTCCCTAACCATAGGTTCTCTACCAGTTTTGACTAGTACTTCCCCTTGGCTCAGCCACTGTTGGCAGCAGCTAATCTAGAATCTCTATCAATTTTATAGATGTCTCCTTAGAAAGACCTTGTAAGCTCTGCTCCAGTCAAGTTTCAGCTATAACCAATATATGCTACTAGAACAAACTTAGCTGCCATGAAGCCCAAATCCTGGCATAACTCAGGCTTGGTCTAAAAACTGACCTGGTCCCCGAGTATATCTCAGATTAACCAAACACCCCCAAATCTAGGTTTCCAGTTCTCTGTAGAGTGAGCCAGTGTTGATCAAAATAAGAGACTCAGATCAGCACATAAACTATTAAAAGAGGAGGAAAATGCAGGCAAAGAATAAAATCATATTTAAAGGAACTTCTTTCTCCCTATGAAAATTATATACACATTATATTTTCATCCTTTTAATTCAAATTAATAACTGGAACTCTTTGGCAGTCTTCATTCCCTGAGGTACCCCATAGCCCATCCCATCGTTCACATATTCTTTGCTAAAGATGCTTTCTTTTGCATCTATTCTAAAGGTGAACTTACTTCCCTTATTTAATTTTATTTTATAAAATTGGATTATATTTCTCATGGAAATATATAATTAAATCTCTTCTGCTGCCTGAGAGGTTGTTTTAAATAATAATTGTTATTAGATTTTGCTATGACAACATAAAAACAAAATTTCGTTTGGCACACAACGTTTCATAGAGATTATGGAGACATCAATCAATAGAAAAAGGACTGTGATCTGAGTCTTCTTGTGTTTAAGAAATTATTCTTTGTTTCTGCAAGAATTGATTAATTTTAGCAAAGAGTACTAAGAACTCATTTACCAAACTAAACTTGTGAGCTTCTGTATAAATATAATTTGAATTCTCTAGTAAACTTATTTGTATGATCCATAATTCATATTTTCTGCCAAAAGATATGACCTTTCATTTAATGAGCATTATTGACAAATAACCTAATTAGTTTTTAAATAAAAAATATTGTATTAGGATCAAAAGTCTAATGTCTCTGAAGGGATCATAAAAACTTGAAACCAGATGCCTGAAAAGCAGTAAACACCTCCGGAGTTTCAAGTATCACTGCCATACCAGCCACTTCATCTTAAATGTCAGGTTCACGTGGGTTAAATATTAGAAGTCCATAAAGTTGTAAGATAAAGGTCTTGGATGCATAAATATATTAAGAAACTATTAAGGAAAAATCTTCACATTTTTAATAACTTAGGACAAAAGAGGATCATTTCAAAAGAAAAACATGCCCAGTTTCTCTTTTATTGACATGGAAATAATAATTACTTAGTAAACCTTTTTTTTTATTATTATTCAGTGACTGACTACATCAGATATGGAAGGAAAAAAATGGTACCAAAAAAACTGGTATTATCCTTATTAAGTATCTCTTATATGGAAAAGAGAATCTTTAAATTTGAAGATGAAAATATGGTATCACTCCTTATGGAATGTTCACCCTGTACTAAGCACAATGCCAGGGAAGGCAGAGGTATGGCTTCTGCCCAAAGGAGTTACCATTTAAGAAATACAGACAAAGCCATTTGCATATAAGAAGAAAGTCAATACTTGAGTTAAATGTCAGAGTTACAGAAGTACAGGCTCTCAAGCAATTCTTAAATTTTTTGCCCTTTCTTCCTCCTGTATCTTCATTTTTTTTCTTCTTTCCGTTTCTTCGCACAAGGGATTTTTACAGGAAGGGTAAATAAAAGAACTTTTATTTTGAGGACAAAAGAGTAAAGAAATGGACAGTTCCAAGCACAAAGGGCTGCTGAGAAGACAACAGAGAATACAATAGAGAATAGGGAAAAATCTAACCAGGACACAGGAGACCAAGAAAGGAATAAGGCTGAGAGAACCAATTTCTACAACTGTTCCTGTGTTCTTTGTTAGCAGAGGATGAAGTAAATATTCATTGTTATCTGGTTTTCTTTGAAGGCATTGGGATTGCAGAGGAAGAGGCAGTGGTTGAAGACTGGCTTCACATCCTTCCGCCTCTGTTCCACTTGGAGTTGTTAACTAATCTTGCAGATGTTGACTGAAACAGGTAGGAAAAACATCCTAAAGGTCAACCTGACATCCCATTTGGCTTTTAAATACTATTATTTTTAGGGACTCAGAAAAGTTAAGTTTGAATGACTATAATTACTTGCCTTATATTAGAATAATCATGAAAGCATGTCCTGAATTGCTTCCACTTTACTTTTGTTAAACTTTGAATGAATTTATAAAGCAAATGTTGACCATCTTTTAATGATATGGGGAGAAAAGGAGAGATATAACTGTTAGATAATATAGAATTCTGTAAGCATTACCCTAATAACCCTTCACAAGTCTCTACACAAAAGCTATCATCATCCCCTCTTTACAAAAGTGGAAACTGGAGCTCACAGAGGTTAAATAGCATGTCCAAGTCCAAACAATTTGTGAGCAATAGGTCAGGATTGGACCCACTCTTCTAACTCCAGAGCCAAC
This sequence comes from Panthera tigris, assembly GCF_018350195.1. Lineage (NCBI taxonomy): Eukaryota > Metazoa > Chordata > Mammalia > Carnivora > Felidae > Panthera > Panthera tigris. Next base: position 126,760,158 of record NC_056661.1, on the reverse strand, counting down.
ACTGTGATTCACTACACTACTTTCCTAAGGAGGAGGTAAAGCTGATCAGATAGACTGGGGAAGATAGGTTCACACAGTTTTTCACAAAATGTAGTACATACAGCACTGGTGGTGCTCAAAATGAATTTCTGTGCTCTTTGGACAGATTTTTCAAAATGTTAATACTAATGTATTTATTAAGAAGTATGAAGAATGAACATCACCAGCTTATTAAACCCATTATTTCATGAATATTTTTGTTTGGAATAAGACTAATTTTTTTAAATATTTATTTATTTTTCAGAGAAAGAGACAATGCAAGCAGGGGAGGGGCAGAGAGAAAGGGAGACACTGAATTGGAAGGAGGCTCTAGGCTCTGAGCTATTGGCACAGAGCCTGATGCAGGGCTTGAACCCACGAGTGTTGAGATCCAGACCTGAGCTGAAGTCGGACTCTTAACCAACTGAGCCACCCAGGAACCCCTGAATGAGACTAAATTTTTAAAAGTGAACTGTTTAATATGTATGCAAAAAAAAAAATCATGGAAAAGTAATAGTACAGATGGGGAGTTGATGGGGAAAAGGTACAAAAATAAGAAATGAAATTTAGGAAACAGAATTAAAGCACTCCAACCTGAAGAAATCACTAGTACAAAGTCATAAGGATATGAAAATAAATAGTAAGTATAAACAAGAGCAAATAGGTCATTATAGTATAGGTCATTAGAGTATAGAGTGGACAGAAATGAGACCTGAGAGTTTAGCATGTTAAGAAGCTTAGAATTTAAAACTCTATCAGAAATCGGGAGTCATTAATAGCTTTGACATGGTCAGATTTACAGGTAATAAAAAATGCTCTAGCTATAGTGAAGAGGATGGATCAGAAGAGAGAGATCCTGGTGTCCCTGGGTGGCTCAGTCAGTTGAGTGTCTGACTTTGGCTCAGGTCATGATCTCGTGGTTCATGAACTGGAGCCCTGCATCAGGCTCTGTGCTGTCAGCTCAGAGCCTGGAGCCTGTTTCAGATTCTGTGTCTCCCTCTCTCTCTCTCTCTCTAAAAAATAAATTAAAAAATTAAAAATAAAAATAAGAAGAAGAGAGATATCCTGGCAAAAAAGAAGCCAGGTAAGACATCATTACACCACGCTCATTATGATGGCTACTACTAAAAAAGCAGATAATGGCAATTATTGGTGAGCATGTGGAGAAATCGGAACGCTTATGCACTATTGGTAGGAATGTAAAATTATGCAGCTGCTATGGAAAACACCATGGTGATCCCTCAAAATATTAAAAATAAAATTACCATATAATCCAGAAATTCCACTTTGGGGTATATACCCAATGTATATACATATATTATTCAGCCTTAAAAAAGAAGAAAGTTCTGAAACATGCTACATCATGGATGAACCTTTTGGATGTTATGCTAAGTGAAATACATCAGCCACAAAGGATAAATGTTATATGATCCACTTATATAAAGTAACTAGAATAGCCAAATTCATAAAGACAGAAAGTAGAATGATGGCCGCCAGTGCTGGAAGAAGAGGGAATAAGAAGCAATTATTTTTTTTTTAATTTTTTTTTTTAAGTTTATTTATTTTTGAGACAGAGAGAGACAGAGCATGAACGGGGGAGGGTCAGAGAAAGAGGGAGACACAGAATCGGAAGCAGGCTCCAGGCTCTGAGCCGTCAGCCCAGAGCCCCACGCGGGGCTGGAACCCACGGACCGCGAGATCGTGACCTGAGCTGAAGTCGGACTTCAACTGACTGAGCCACCCAGGCGCCCCAAGAAGCAATTATTTAATGGGTACACAATTTTCATTTTGCAAGCTGAAAAGAGTTCTGTGGGTAAATGGTGGTGATGGTAGCACAACACTGTGAATGCACTGGATGCCCTTGAACTATGCCATTAAAAACAGTTAAGGTGGTGGAGTGCGCAGGTGGCTCAGTCAGTTGAGCGTCCCACTTCAGCTCAGGTCATGATCTCGTGATTCGTGGGTTTGAGTCCCACATCAGCTCTGTGCTGACAGCTCAGAGCCTGGAGCCTGTTTCAGATTCTTTGTCTCCCTCTCTCTCTGCCCCTCCCCCGCTCATGCTCTGTCTCTGTCTCTCTCTCTCTCTCTCTCTGTCAAAAATAAATAAACCTAAAAACAGTTGATGTGGTGAATCTTATGTGTATTTTGCCACAATATTTAAAAATTTTCGAAAAAATAGAGAGAGAGAGAGAGAGAGAGACCATTAAAGTAATCCACTCAATAAACATGGAACCCTTAGCTAAAACTTTCATTGGGTGAAGGGCAAGAAGCAATAACTGATGGAGTCACTGAGCCCTCCTCATAGTGAGGGCTACATACCCAACATACCCAACTAACTCAACTGTTGGCCAGATTGGATCACTTCTGATGTTTTTAGTAATTTATTCATGGAGCCCATGAATTTATTTATATATAATAAATAATTATTGAATACTTACTCTGTGCTAGGCAGTATAAGACCCAAGGATAAAGCAGTGAACAAAATACATAACTATCCCTCTGATTTTCTAGAAGTGGACAGGAAAATAATGGGTCTTTCTTCATTCACAGGTTTGTGCCCTTCAATTATTCTTTCCTTGTGTGTCCAGATAGCACTTTCCATTCCCAGCCTGTTTTCTTAGCCAATGTTTGGACTTGGGCATTGCCAAATTTTATTTGATAAAGAAAGATAAAGATCTTTTCAATTACCATGAATTCAGAAAAGGAAGAAAACCCTAACATACAAACAATAGTCTAACACTAGACATAATTTTAAAATAAAGAACAATGTGGGTGCCTGGGCGGCTCAGTCGGTTAAAGTGTCTGATTCTTGGTTCTGGCTCAAGCAAGATCTCATGGTTTACAACATCGAGCCTCAAGCTGGGCTTTGCGCTGACAGCATGGAGCCTGCTTGGGATTCTCTCTCATTCTCTCTCTCTCTCTCTGTTGCTCCTTCTCTCTCTCAAAATAAATAAACATTTTAAACATAAAATAAAATAAAGAATAATCTAATAAATATATTTAATTTTAACTCACGACCTGCTCATTATTTTTTTTATTTTTTTGCCATGAAACAAAATTATCTTCAAGGGCATTCCCTCTCCTTTGGACACTCCTCTGGATTAGCAGTAAGATACCACTGGACTTAGGTGCAGCCAGTTCCTCAAAAGTCTGGGCCAGGTTATCTCTACTTTCTTTGGAGTAACAAATGGCTTCATGGGTTCCCACTTTGGCTGTCTTTGAACATTAATAACTATAAATAATAAATATAAATAATAATACCTATAAAATACCCAGAGAATTCTGTCAGACCTCTAATAATCCTTATAGCCATTAAATGATAAACTCAATTCAGACCCAGATAACAGGCTAAGTACTAGAAATAAAAAGCCCTTTCAGTAAAGGATGGAGATATTATCTATTATCCAAACTGAGACACTTCTAATGAAAGAGGCTTCTGTTAATACTTATGCCAGAAAAGCTGACCCATGCAAATTAAGACATATGGTCACCCTACTTAAAGGAGCTCACAAGTTGGTAAGTATCATGACCAAATTGTGAAAACTCACAGGAAAAGGCAATTCATCTGGGAGGACAGGGAGTCTGAGGGTGGTGATCGGGGGACACTTTCCAGAGAAAGTAAGGTTTTAATTAAACTTCAAAGAACTGGTAGTGTCTCACCTCTAGGAAGAAAATGAGAAGTACACTTCAAGCAAACAAAACAGAGAAGAGCTCATTAAAATACTGGTTGCAGAGGCACCTAGGTGGCTCAGTCGGTTAAGCATCCAACTTCAGCTCAGGTCATGATCTTGCAATTTGTGGGTTCAAGTCCCATGTTGGGCTCTGTGTTGACAGCTCAGAGCCTGGAGCCTGGTTCAAATTCTTTGTCTCCCTCTCTGTCTCTTTCTCTGCCCCTTTCCTGTTCACGCTCTCACTCTCTCTCTCTTAAAAATAAGTAAACATTAAAAAATAAATGCAATACAATATTGGTTGCAATTCTAATGTTGCCAATTATAGTGGAAAATACTAAGGGTTTATAAAACAAATATTTGTCATAATTCTTTAACTTTTTGGAGTTTGTCATTTAAAAAAAATGTAAACACAATTTTTTAAAGGCAAAATAATGGATGAGGCTTCTCCCTTGACTATAGAACACATACAGGAGGCCCAGATATGAAAAAACTACCAGATAAATAGGAGATCAGGGGAGGAAGAATGAAAGACAATTTACCAATATAATTCAGAAGGGTTCTTAACCTCCAAAAACTTTCATCATGATAGCTTTCTGGATTCAAGAGAGATTCCAAGGATGGATGTATGGCTGATTATGTGACAGATTCAAGAACCATGTTTTTAGGGGCTGTTGCTTTGTAGTTCTGGAGTCACCAACAGAAGACAAAGCTGGTCTGGTTTATAAAATATCTGAGGTTTTTGTTGTTGTTGTTGTTGTTGTTGTTGTTGTTGTTTTAACATCTTGATATGTTACTTCTGTAACTCAATGTGTGAGTGTCTCCAAACCCACTCCAAGGGTTGCATATTTGAATGAAATTTATGCAAGACACCTTCTCCCATTACAATGTATTATAAGCTTTTCCCAGGTTCAGCTTCTCCCCACCATCATGACAACCCGGAAAATAATCAGTAAGAGTCAGCCTGCCATGAAGCCCTTTAGTTTCTACTCCTTTTGCTAATTTTCATTATCTTTTAATTTTTAGCTAAGCGTCATGGCAGCTGGTCCTGATATCCAGTATCACTAAATCACGCAAATGCAAAACTACATAAATTCTACATATTAACTAGGGCTGTGTTCCAACATATGTTTCATCGGCTACCCATCTTAGAACTACTTGAGTAGTTCTTACTAAAATACAGATTTCTAAGCCTAGTTTCAAACCATTATTTCAGAAGCTCAAAAGATGGGTCCTGGAAATTTGCATTTTTAACAAGTTCTATGGAAAGTCTGCCTCCACACTCCTGCCATTAAGATATGAGGTTTGAAATAACTCCCATTTCTATTTGTGCTACCTTAACAACTTGAAGTAAGAAGGCAAAATCATCTCAAAAGGAACTAAGGAAATGCTATCTTAGAGGCAACAACCAGAGATATGTGGGGAAACTAGTAAATGGCATCATCCAGGTTAATAACTTACTCAGCTGCAAAAGGCTCACACACTAAAACTATTTTGAGAGATCATAACATTTTGTAATTGAAGGGTGTACAGGAGTCATTTAGTGAAACCTTAACTCAACCTCCACATTAAAGCTGAGGAAATCAAGGATTGCGGAATTCAGTTATTATCTATTATTTTATTTATTTTGAAATAGAAGATTTTTGCTTGCTTTTTCAAGAATCATACATAATAATGACATATATAAAATAAATGCATTTTTCCAAAATAGCCAGTCTACCCATCCACTGAGGGAGGATAATCATAGCAGTCCTAATTTATTTTGCTATAATTTAATCCAATTATCTAAACTCTAAATGTGGGGGGGGAAAAAGGATTTATGTGAATAAATGGTTCAGTCTCACAGTTATAAATAGGTTAGGATGTGTCAATCATCCCATGCCCTCAGAAGGCAATGAAGACACAATCTGAAATGTCATGCTTTTTCCTGCTGTGAGCCACATGAAGGTTACTGAATTTTAAACATATTTGTACGCTTAATAAATACAGATTCTTCTACACACATGCCACATAAGCACAAGTACATTTTGCTTATTTCTGTGTTATGTTTACAGAATCATCTAACAAGGCTCAAATCACAAATCACCATAAAAATGAGATCTTTTTCATATGGAACATGCCCCATAGAAATAAACATATGACCAAAAGCTAAACAGATTTAACCAAGACTGTCCACCAGAAAGCCACAATATTCAATCCTTAGCAAGAGAGGGAAAACAGTTTCTTGTTTCAGGGCATGTAACTAATAAAACGTGTTTTCATTGGGAAAATAAAGCTGTTAATCACACATTGTTATAATCACTCCAACACCTGCTTCTCTCTCCTTGCTCTCAATGCAAGTTTCCATTTCACTAAGAAATTAGATGCAATCCTAAAAGAATGTCCGTCCACAGTTCTGACCACAGCAAAAACACAACTGTGCTTATAAATCCTGCCTTCTCTCCTTTAACAGGAATGAGCTATCCATTCTCCTCAAAAAGTCCAAGCTCTCCATCCACACTAAATCTTAATCCTCTTATCTTCTCAACAGAAACCACTCCAGTGACTATTTCTCCCACATTCTCAATGGTGTTTCCTCTTTACTAGATTATTCCTATGGGCATATAAAAATCTGCAATGTTGCACATCAAAGAAAAGGAAGGAAAGGAGAGAAGGGAAGTAGGGGATGGGAGGGGAGAAGAGAGGAGAGGAAAGCAGTTAAGAAAAAAACCTCCCGTATCCCTCTACTGCTTCTCTGGTTACCTAAGAGAGAAGGCTTACCTTGTCAAGACCAACCTTCTCTAGTCTGGGCTCCCAGAAAAGAATTTGTTGTCCTACGGAACACCCCATGGAAACTGTGGAGCTAGTACTTATTATAATCAATCCTGGTCAATGAGAAACTTGAACCCCAGCCCTTTGAGCTGTTAAGGTAGGGACTGAAGGAATCAGGCTGGAATCAAAGTATCACTGTAGTCCCAGATAACATCAGGAGAGGAGCTGGTGTAACTAACTTTAAAGCCCCACAGCCTCATGTCAAAGTAGCTCTTCTGGAATAGAACACTTAGCCTTGCTAGATCTCTATGTACTGCCCTAAATGCGTCAGGCAGTGGGGGACTCAAGCTTCTGATACTGGCCCTGCCCCTATGAGTTGTCCCCAAACAAACACTGCTCCAACAGGCCTGGTGTGTATGCTGTCTGGCCATTCACCCAACATGGTTGAAACGAAAATTTCATTCTGTTTATAGCAAAACTCCTCAATAATTATTTATACTGCTGCTTTTTAAATTTTATTATCTTTTACACCCATTCCAGAAAGACCCTGTCTCTATCATTTCTCTGAACAACTCACAAGATCTGAACCCACCCACTCCCTTGCTGATGTCTGCTATCCTCCCAGCCACATGGGCTTCCTTCAGTCTCTTGAACACACCCCGACCTCAGGACACTTGCCCTTCCTATTCCTTCTGCCTGGAGCACTCTTTCAACAAATACCTACATGGCTGATTCGCAGCTTCTTTAGGTCTCCAGAGTGACTCTCCTTAACTACAAAATGTAAAATTCACTGGTATCTTCTCTTACCTCTATCACTTTATATCACCTTTCTACCCTGCTCTGTTTTTCTTCCTATTGTATTTATTGCCCCTTGACTTATTTATTTATTTATTTATTTTTAATTTAGAGAGAAAAAGAGCACAAGCAGGGGGAGAGGAGCAGAGGGGGAGAGAGAGAGAGAGAGACACAGAGAGAGAGAGAGAGAGAGAGAGAGAGAGAGAGACAGAGAGAGAGAGAGAGAGAGACAAAGAGAAAGAGAAAGAATCTTAAGCAGGCTCCATGGTCAGCACAGAGCCCAATTCAGGACTCAATCCCACAACCCTGGGATCACAACCTGAGCCAATCAAGAGTCAGATTCTCAACCAACTGAGCCATCCAGGTGCCCCTATATTAACATTTTTAAATTGTGAATATTTCTCCTCCAGAATGGAAACGCCATTAAGACAAGGTTCTTGTTTTCTTTGCTCTCTAGTGTACCCCCAGAGCTTAGGACAACATCAGCCTTATTGTAGATGACTATTGTGTTTGTTGAATGAATACATAAATATATAAATATTAAAATGATGAACAAATTAAACTATGTCAATCACAGTTTTACTAAAATTCTAATTATTTCATATTCCAATGAAAGGCTTTTAATAGTCATGTAAGAGATTATTTTGAGATGGCTGATTAAACATTTCATTTCCCAAACTAAATTTCTACCCTTGGGTCACTATTTTCAAACAACCTTTCAGCCCTTTTGAAAGAACCCCACATAGATTATTATTTACTCTTTTTATTTTTTCATAACATTCTCAAAGATCAAGTAAAAAACACATGTCAAAACAATTTCTCCCTGTTTCTTCTGATTAAAATCAATATTCTCCCTGCTCTTAACAGCAGTAAAAATCAACACAACAGTTTCTGTTAACTCAATAGAATGTCAAGCGATATCTGAGCGTATTGTTACCAGCAGGGATATCAACAGAGGACTACCAACAGCCTATAATCATTGCTGTTTTTATTATCTACAAAATGTCATGTGTGCATATGGCATTTTACAAAACAACACAGTGAAAACAAGGCTCCTATCTCAAACAGCTTAGAGCTTATTTAGGCAGAAAACTAAAGAATGGGGAGCCAAAACTTAAAAGAAGGGCCTGTTGTTGTGAGAAAAGAATATGATTGATCCAAGTGTTTAGGGCAGGGTGGTAAGTCTCATCCCTTACGTGACTGTATTGCTTGATTCCGCTCTTTGGATCACAAACAACAGCCATAACCCTAATTGCCTTTCTCCAAACACTGAGCCTGTTAGTCATAAAGAAGAGAGCTCAGAATATATCCATTAGCAAATACACTGTTAGAAATGTCCACCAGTAATACAAAGCCACATCCCACCTACAGTTGCTAGCAACATCTTGTAATATTTTACTATTTAAAGAAAACCGATCTTTCCCAAGAAGTCCCAAAAAAACTACCTTGAGCTTAGTTTGATAGTGAATTTCTAAGTTTATATAATTTAAAACATTTGATTAAAGATAGTTACAATAGGGGTTATTTGTAATAGTTAATAGTAACTTATTTCAATTACTAGGAAATGATTGTGCAGATACATTAAAATGTGCAATAAAAGGACTAAATATAGTAACCAAAAAATGGAAGCAACCTAAATGTCCAAAAAATTGTTTAAAAGGACTGGATAAGTAAATTAAATCTATAACACACTATACTAAAGAATACCACTCGGTCATCAAAAATGGAGCTTTGAGTCTTTATTGATTGTTATAGAAAGGTGTTTTGTTTTTCTTTTTAATTACAAAGCAGCATGTGGTCCAATGGTCCTACTTTGACATAAATATATGTATACACACACACACACACACACACACACTTACACACATATATATACTCACATCCTCCATATATATGAATGTGAATACAGAGAAGGTGAAAAACAGCAAGAATGTGACAGAAAGAAGGTGAAGGACAGAGAAGCCAAAATAAATGACACAGAAGCCCTTACAGAAAAGAGTGGAGAAAAGCATGTTAAAAGAGAGAAAGCTCAATGAAGAGAGAAACAGGACAACCCAAATAGGGCCACCAAAGACACCCACAGAACGAGGTGCACAGATTGAGTCACACCCACACAGATTCATACAGACAGGAAAAAGTATGAAAGGACATATACTAAAAGGTTAATAGTGATTAAGTCTGAGTGGAGAACTTATAAGTTTCACTATACCCTTCTACATCACTTGATTTTGTACCATGAAATCATATAGCTTTAATAATCAAAAACAGTAAAATAAAAACTACTTACAAAAGAAACTGGAACTCAAGAATGAAACGGACACACTTCAAACACAGAAATAAACAAATAAAATCCTCAAATTCTTAACTGCTAAAACTTAATGAAAATTTGAATTATTCTTTAAAATCATGTAAGATTTGGTCTTTATTTACTCAATAATGTATCTCAGTGTCGTTGTAAGAAAAAGCACAGAGCCTATCTTCCAACTGCTTCTTAATTTATTCTATAAGACCCAGTGTATGCCAACAAAAAAGTTATTTCTCATTCAGAATATCATTTCCATATGAAAACAGCACATACATATTTGTATTTCATCTTTTCTTTAAACCTCAGAACTTCAAAGCCTTCAGGCAATTGCAACATATCTAAGTAGGAACAAAGGTAATCACCATCATGTCATCCAAAATCAGATACAGAAGGAAGTTTTTCAGAGAGAAACAGAATTCTTGATCAGAATTATATAGTTCTTAAAAGTCACTTCAGAGACAGATCCAGATGTAAGGAAAAGTTTGAGCAAAGGTGGCACACAATTTTTGCTTTAGAAAAGATCAGAAAAGATTCACAGCTTCAGCAAATCATAAAATAAGTCACTCTGTATGCCCAAGAGTAATGAAAAATCAACTGTTTTTAATTCACCAAATTGTGATTTTTAATTCTTTCAGCAAAGAATTCATTGGTCTGAGAAACTAAGCTAAAGATGATCATTTTTTAGCATAAAAAGCACTGGTATATAAGTTTTATTTCTGAGTTTAAAAACCAGTACTTTTAATTCACGAGAGAAGCTGAAAATCAATAGTACAGTAAAAGCTAATGGTTTTCCACTTAAATAAATTTCTTATCATATAAATATAGCTATGTGCATTAAAATAATAATAACAGGGGCGCCTGGGTGGCGCAGTCGGTTAAGCGTCCGACTTCAGCCAGGTCACGATCTCGCGGTCCGTGAGTTCGAGCCCCGTGTCGGGCTCTGGGCTGATGGCTCGGAGCCTGGAGCCTGTTTCTGATTCTGTGTCTCCCTCTCTCTCTGCCCCTCCCCCGTTCATGCTCTGTCTCTCTCTGTCCCAAAAATAAATAAAAAACGTTGAAAAAAATTAAAAAAAAAAAATAATAATAACAACGTATGTCAGATTTTCAACATGAGACAAACATATGCTTAGAGGATTACAGACTAGAGTTTTCATTACTACCAAAATTTTTAATAAACTTCATTTAAAATCATGTTATTCTAAATAGATTAATTCCAAATACATGAGTAGAATAACTCTGAGTCACTGGATTTTATTGGTAAATACTATTTACAGAAACCATAATAATTCCTTTAAAATACATCATTCAAAGAATCAGTACTTGCCTAAAATATTTCAGTGGCATTTCACTGCCTCTAAAATAAAATTCTGGAATCACTTTCTATGATTTTCCAACCATCTACTATTTCTTAACTTTATGATGAGATTTATTCATTGTAATTTTTTTTTGCCATTCACATACGTGTTAATTGCCATCTAAGTTGAACTATAATATCAACAATCAAGTAGATATATATAATGTATTACATGTATAAAATATATATTATATATTTTATATAAACATGATATATACATTATATATTCTAGAAAGAGAGCTATAAAAAAATCAGAGGTCCCAGGGCTTACTATCAGGGTGCCTGATTTAGTAAATTGAGAGTAGGGGCTCAGACATCCAAAATTAAAAAAAAAAAAATGCTGAGGTACCAAGTTTGTTAAAGGACTTTGGAAACTTCTAGATCACAGGCTGGCTACACCACCTCATAGTGTTACATTGCACTTTGCACTTTGCAGTGCTTCATATAAATTAACGTAATCAATATATGCCCCATTCCATCCCAAGATCTTTCCACTGCCACTTCTCAGCATATTCTATGTCTTTGTTGTTTTTTTAATGTTTCCTTATTTATTTTGATGGCAGGGGAGGAGCAGAAAGAGAGGGAGAGGGAATGCCAAGTAGGCTCCATGCTGTCAGAACAGAGCCTGATGCGGGGCTCAATCCCAGGATCCTTGAGATCATGACCCGAGCTGAAACCAAGAGTTGGATGTTTAACCAATTGAGCCACCCAGGCACTCCTCTAAGTCTCCTTTGAACTCTACTTATTTTATATACAAAATACATTGGCACAATTCTATACAGGGTCTTGAAGGACATTGTGAATGTCTTTATGTACATGTGCATACTCTCCTTAACTAATGAAGTGGAGATGTTATTTTATACCTCACTAGTCATCTTTCCTCTCCTGTAGTTCTGCACCTTCTTCCACATCCCAGACCATCCCTTCCTCTCTCTCTCTCTCTCTCTCTCTCTCTCTCTCTCTCTCATTATCTCATAGCTGACCTCCCTCTTAATTTTTTTCCCCAATTCTGGAGCCCCCAATGACAAATACCCCTCACCTTCTTGGTTGCTTTACAGGGTGTTCTCATCCCTGTGCTTACATAAAAACAGAAGTCTTCTCTTTGGATAGGGCTTTTCTTACAACTCCTTTGAATGGAAGCTGCCCTTGTTCTCATGACACACATACACCAAGGAAAGGAGCTGGCATTTGTATTTTCTTGGCTTCCCATGGGCACTTCCAAATCAATTAATTCATTCCACCCAAGTGTGAAAAGAAAACATTTCTCCTTTGATTCCCAAATCATCAGATACTCTAACTTCTCCCTTTTCCAATGATGCTGCTTCAAAATTACTGCACATTTAGTGCAGATGTTAGCATCTGGGGCACTTGGGTTACTTCCAGTTTTTATCCAGAGGGACACTAATAATACCAATGGAGAGCCTCATAATCTCTTGACCTACTCAACTGCTATTACCTTCACTCTTCTTCAATATTTCTCTTCTAAGACTATATAATGAACTTTATCATCTAGTCAGAAGTCTTCTATCTCTGAAAAAAAAAGGAGCTCAACAGCCAACTTTCTGGTCACATTATCTTAAATAGCAGTGGTCCCCAGGTCTCGGGTCCACCACAGACTTTCTCTCTGATTTATTTTCTCTTTGGGAAATCTCAGTCCTGCTGATAGATTCAACTTCTCCCTTATTTCCTGATAACCACTAAATCTATCTAATTCAGATTGCTCCCCTAAACTACAAGTCTATATGGTTATTTCTGCTGTAAATTTCTATTATGTTACTTTATAAACACCTTAAACTAATAATCAAAGCCCCAATATCCTCATCGGTCCTCTTGTACATATTCCTTTCTTCTAGGTTCCAGTTTATCAGAATAACAATGTAATAATCTACCAGGTAACCAAATAACTGAGAGAATCATCCTAGATGTACCTCTCACTCAGACACACAACTATCAAGTTCTGTGCATTTTACCAACCAAATCTCTCTCTCTCTCTTTTTTATCTCCACTACCTCTCTGCTGAATCTAGGACCTCAGCTTTCACCTTCTCAATTACAATAACTTCCAAACTCAATGATTCTAAAACTTTGTTTATAAAAGTATCACTTGTTTGCACGTTTAAAATGCAGATTTTTGTGTCCCTTGCTCAGAAATACTGTTCAGTTGCCTGGAATCTTCATTATTAACAAATTACTTTATCCTTTGCAGGTGATTCCAATCCTGGTGACCCATTCAATCAGACTTTGGGAAGCACTGAACTATCTGCCTCTTGTATTTCTTTTTCATTCCATTCTGCCACTGGTGACAAAACGACCTTTTGTTATATTCAGAGATCATATCTCTGATTCTTCCAGGTATGTGTGTTAATCAAGAGTCTTCAGGTACAAATGGCAAAAACCCGATTCAAATTAGCTTAAATTTAAAAACACACACATGCAAATTGGCTTGTGTAAAAAAACAAACAAACAAACAAACAAAAAAAAAAACAAGGAAAGGAGGATACAGTTTGTCCATAGACACCAAAAAGAAAGCTCTCAAGCACTGTGAAGAAATTATTTTTCTCTCTTATTTCCCCTTCTCTCTGTAGGCTACTTCACTCTCCCAGACTAGCTTCTCTAGAAAGCAATCAGTCAGTGGCTAAGAATCCTAACTTATACCTTAATGATCTTTGACTTAGAAATGAAACACACATCCTCAGACCATAATTGGAATAATCCACAGAAGTATTCTGACCAACTCAGTGTGGATCACGAGCCCATCCTTGGAGAAGTTATTCTAATGGAGTAGCTGGGACAATGATTTCTGCAGCTGTAACAGAGGTCCACCCTTCTACTATCCAAAGCCCATGGCTAAATCTGGAAAAGGAGTAATTCCCCCAAAGAAAGTGAGTATTGCTCTCTGAAGAAGAAAGAGTATTGAACAAGCAAAACATTGGTTCCTTATTAGGTTAAGATCTTAACTCCTCTATGGGGCATGAAGATTCTTCATAATCTGGTCCCTACATTTGTCCTTAGGGCAAATCTATGCTCTGGTCAGGCTGCCTTAAGAGCTCCTGCGCCCATAACTCCACTGTGCCCTACCTGTATCTCCTCTGTGGTACTTAACCACACTGAATCCTATTTCTTTAAGTGACAGGGTGGGGGTTATGTCTGAATCCCTGGAAAATCACAAGACACCTTCACTTTTATAAGTTTGGTGCCTTGAAAAGTGCTTGGCATAAAATATGTGCTCCATAATTAATCAATATTTGTGTACTGATTATGTAAATAAATTCTAAATATAGAAGCAAAATGCTGGGATCTCTGACCCAGACTCCAACATGGGTGATTTGAGTTGGGAAAATTCTTTCTTTGCCTGCCAGGTCAGTGAAGACATTAATTCCCAGATCCTGCTAACCAAAGCTGCAGTTAGAAAAGATATGTTCCTGGCATTCCAAAGTAGAACACTGAGTTTTCCCATTATAAATATAATTACATAGAAAGCTTAATTTCTAAAACAGCATTCACACAGTAATATTTTGGGCATGTTATATAATAAATTTTCATGTTTGTGCCCAGAAGCCAACATTATTTCTATGATGGTAAAAGAGTATGCTTTAAGTCACAACTGAACATCAAATCTCTGAACATAATATTCCACAAACTGAGAATTTTCTTCTGGATGTATTTTATTTGGCTATACTTGTGAATTCTCTTAGCATATCAAAATTGTATTTATAACACATATTACTCCTAAGAGGAATATTTTCCACTCTAAAACAGCTCCTCTTTAATTGAATTTATAAACTATCCTGGGCATGCTAACAGGTAACTGCTATGGTCGTCACCATCTATTTGAACAACACAGGCACTGTCTACTTTCCTTCTAGTCACTTATAGACAGAGCCAATTGATGCCTATTGAATACCAAATAAAGCATCATTAAAGTGACTTGTTTGTGGAGATTCTAAGAATCATTTTTCTTATCATGTATTCCTATAATAAGTGCTTCTATTGGTATGTCAGCAAAACCAAACAAATAGAATATATATGAAAAGAGATTTATTTTAAGGACCTGGCTCATGCAATTATAAGACCTGACAAGTCCAAAATTCATAGGGCAGGACAGTAAGCTGGAAACTCAGACAGGAGTTGATGCTGTGGTCTTGATGTAGAATTTCTTCCTCTTTTGGGAAACCCTGGTTTTTGCTCTTAAGGCCTTCAATTGATTGAATGAAGACCACACACATTATTGAGGGTAATCTTTACCGAAAGTTTGTAGATGTTAACCACGTCTATAAAACCCCTCCACAGAAACGCCTACATAAATGTTTGATTAAATAACTGGATACTAAAGCCTCAACACATGGATATAAAAATAACCATCACAAGGATGCCTGGGTGGCTCAGTTGGTTATGCATCACCCAACTCTTGATCTTGGCTCAGGCTCAGGTCGTGATCTCACAGTTTCTGAGTTCGAGCCCTACATTGGGCTCTGCACTGATGGTGTAGAGTCTGCTTGGGATTCTGTCTTTTTTTTTCTCTCTGACCCTCCCAAGCTTGTGCACTGGCCCTGTCTTTCAAAATAAATAAATAAACTTTAAAAAAAAAAACAGCCATCACACTATCGATAGGACATACATCTGTCAACATTTCAGTGTTATCATTTGGTCCTCAGGGTTACTAATTTTGAAGTACTGAGACACCAAGATAGATTTCTTCTGTCTTAATTCTCTTTAGGTTAACCTGCTTTTTCCCCTAATGAACTTCAGTTTTTAGTTGCTAGAGACCTTGAAACTTCAATGAAAAGAACAAAAGAGCTTACACCAAGTTGTCAGATTGCTAAATACCGAGGAGGAGGAAGAGAAGGAAGAGACAAAGATGAAGACGAATTTTAGGAAGATGATAAAAACAATGGCAGTGCTGAAGAAGAACAAGGAAGAAAGAAGAACAAGCAGGGTTCTGAGAACAGGAGGGGGAAGGAGGAGAGACTGGGTCCTTTAGGAAAGAACAAAGGATTTCAAAATGCGTGATTACGGATACTCTCTCCCTGATAAATATACATACGAATTTTAAAAGTCTAACACAGCGCTACAAAGAGCACAGGAGCTATTAAATTTGGACTCTGATCCAGATACCTCAGTCAATCATAGTTTAAAACCATAAATCAGAAACTGTCCTCATTCTATGCGCCATATTTATTTGATGGTGGTGATGGAAGTTTGTGCCTGTGTTTGTGTTTGAGTGGGGAGGCTCCCTAAGTCACAAAGGTAAACAAACTGGGAGGGGCCTTTTTTCTTTAAAATCCCCTCACATCTGTTGGGATGGTTACTATCAAAATAATAATAATAATTAATAATAATAAAGGGTTGGTGAGCATGTGGAGAAATTAGAATCCTTGTGCATTGTTGGTGGGAATGTAAAGTGGTGCAGCAGCCACAGAAAACAGCATTGAGGTTCCTGAAAACATTAAAAATTTCATATGATCCAGCAATCCCACCCCTGAGTATACAGAACTGAAATCAAGGTCTCGAGAAGAGATATCTGCATTCCCATGTCCATTGCAGTATTTTTCACAATAGCCAAGATATGGAAACAACCTAAATGTTCATTGACGGGTGTGTAGAAAAAGAAAATGTACATATGAGAAAATATTATTCAGCCTCAAAAAGGAAAGAAACCCTGCCTGCCATATGCCACAATATGAGCCAAACTGTCTGTATGCTAAGTAAAATAAGCCAATCATAAAAGAACAAATACTGCATGATCCCATATACATTAGGTACCTAAAATTGTCAAATTCATAAAAACAGAGAGTAGAAGGTGGTTACCAGGGATGAAGGGAGAGTTAAATGGAGAATTGTTCTCTAGTGGGTGTAAAGTTTCAGTTATACAAGTTAAATAAGTTCTAGAGATCTACTATACAACATTAGTGCCTATAGTTAACAATACCACATGATACAGTTTTGTTAAGGGGGTAGACCTCAGGTTAAGTGGTCTTAACACACACACACACACACACACACACACACACACACACACACAAATCCACAAAGAAACAAAGCCAAGCCATGTATTTTAAAATGGGCTAGGGGTGCCTGGGTGGCTCAGTCGGTTAAGAATCTGACTCTTAGTTTCGGCTCAGGTCATGATCTCACGGTGTGTGAGTTCGAGCCCTGCACTGGGCTCTGTGCTGACAGCACAGAGCCTACTTGGGATTCTCTCTCTCTCTCCCTCTCTCTCTGCCCCTCCCCCACTCACTCTCTCTGTCTCTCTCTCAAAAATAAATAAAACTTAAAAAAAACTTTTTAAATAAAATGTGCTAAAGCAGAAATGACACACGCACTCAAAATATCAAAATATTATTTGAATCAAAATGAGGCTAGTTAAAAAAAAAAAGACAGTTTCATCTGGTTCCCATCTTTATTCTAGAGATATAAACTTGGACAAGATACAGCCTCTGTGCTTCATTCAGGGCTCTCCAGTGATAAATCCGAAGGAAAAACTGATCCATTACATTCATTCATTCAGCAAACATGTATTGAGTGGTCTAGTACAAGTAGTTGCTGTATTAGGTGTCACGCAGTAAAGAAATATAATGCACCTGTAATCAAGAAGCCTATAATCTAGTGGTGCAGACATGCATGTAAACAGCTCAACATTTCACAAGGGAAAATGGAATAAGCACTGCAAGGAGAGGTAAAAGCAAATTGCCGCCAGAGTACAAAGGAAATAGCACTTAAAATGGAAAAGGGCAGACTTCAAGAAAGAGTTTTCACAAAGCCCTTAAGGAAAATCCTTGTCAATTGCTAGAGACTGTGGAGTAGTGGATGGGTTTAGTGGGACCCAAGTGTGCATATGCAGAGGGTGAAACTGCACAGCACGTTCTGGGAATAGTAAATATTCCAATATGATAAGGATATCCAGTCAGTAGTCACCCCGATGCACCTCATCTCTCCAACGTTGTTAGATGTTCATTGTCCAGAGTTACCTATTCATGTACCTGCACTTTTGAGTCCGATCATCCTGAGTGGCAGATAATTTTATTTTCTTCTAAAATGTTCTCCCACATACATAGTATAGTGATACACCATCTTCTAGGCAATGTTCCCCATAAAAACATGTTCACATGGAAACACACAAAATAACCCACAAGGTACAAGGACAAACAGTGGAAACTGTCTCAGACTTCCCCTTCTCTCTCTAAGTCTCTCTCTTCACCTAGAAGTAAAGCAAGTCTGCACAAAGTCTGTAGGTCCTTGTGAAGCACACAACAGGATAAGGACAGCAGCAGGTGGAAATGTGGAAGGGTGTATTCTAGAAAAATATTTAAAATGACCAAGAAATATGGATCTTAATAAACAAACAAACAAAAAAAAAACAAAAACAGGAATTGAGGTCCCAGAAACCAAAAAGACTGCTGTCCCTCTCCACCTCTCTTGCTATATCCTGGTTTGGAAAGTAAGCCTGGTCTGTAGACCAGCTTTGGTTCAATCTTAAAGGAGTCCTCAGAGAATCTCTTTGCCCTCCCCATTCCCTATTGTAGGAATATCTGTTGTTTTCCCTCTCACAGTCAATTTTCACCTGGTTCTAGGGACAGCACCCAGTTTTCCTTTTAGGTGCTACCTTTCACAGCTTGGAAATATCTGAGAAAATGAAATTGGTGCTTGACTAGTGACCAAAAAGAAGACATGTATGAACTGCTTTAAGGCATGATGTGAGTTTAAGGGTCAGTATCCCGAAGGAGGAACACATTGTTACACACTATTCTCTCCCTTGTACTAACTGATTACTAATCTTGCCTTTTATCCCCCAGAGTTTTATTGACTATTCTTAATAGGACAGTCTTTAAAAAAAAATTCTAAGTACCTAAAAGAAGGATTTGCTGTCCAAGAAGAAACAAAAACACTGCTTTCTCCTCTCTTCCATATGCCTGTTCTTCTGATTACAATGGAGCTACATCCACCTGCAAGAGACACCTCACAGCCACCCCTCATGTTGTTGCTCCAAAGATAATTTCATAAGCCACATTTTTAACATTATGGCTTTGACCACAGAGTGACTGCTATTTTGGACAAGACTTCTTGTTAAAGTATTCACTATTCAACCACAGACAGTGGCTTTGTTAATGTATACCTTCTTGTCTCTAACAATGGTTAAGAAAGAAATCAAGAAATCAAGAAATGAAGGATGGGAGGGAGGGAGGGAGGGAGGAAGGAAGGAAGGAAGGAAGGAAGGAAGGAAGGAAGGAAGGAAGGAAGGGAGGAAGGGAAGGAGGGAGGAAGGAAAGAAAAGAAAAAGCTTTCTGCTTAAGTATTCTAGTCTCATTTTCCATATCTGTAAAATGAGAGAACAGACAAGGTGATTTATAAAGTTCCTTTGGCTCTAATAACCCATGATTTGAAAACACACTAAGCATTTCAGTTGGCAGCACTCTCAGGTAGAATGACCCTCACCGTGTGTTACCATTCAGAGATAGCAAAAGCTATGGTTCAATACGTAGATGAACTGGCTCAAGACAAGTTGACATTGTTACACCAGGACTTGCAGATAAAAAACTGAAGTCTGACACCACACTGCATTATAGGAATGAGTTTCTGTGAAGCGAAAGCACCAGGATTCGTAGGCATGGAGCTTAGAGGTAAGTTTTGGCTGGGAGGGGCTGTTGTCTCCTCTATAAATGTTAAGCAGTTCTTATAAATACCATTTAACAAAAATACATAATCATGACATTTCCTAGGAATCCTATAAAAGACACAAAGCACAACCAGCCCTTTGTCAATGTCTTCTATTATAATGTGAATGATTTAATGAAATTTGAAGTTGACAGTAATGGTCTCATAAAAGGACGTACTTTAGCTCAATAAAACAAAGGTGAAACAA
The DNA here is from genome assembly GCF_018350195.1 of Panthera tigris. NCBI lineage: Eukaryota > Metazoa > Chordata > Mammalia > Carnivora > Felidae > Panthera > Panthera tigris. The sequence continues at coordinate 126,740,408 of NC_056661.1, read as the reverse complement.
AATAAAATCTAGAGCATATGCCTGGTATTTTAAAGATACATACTTGCAACCTATCATAGGAGTCAATTATTCTGACACATTGTATTCATGTATATTAGTGCATGTAAAATATGCACTAAATTAAAGGTTTCAACTTGAATCATGCAGTAGGCACTAATATGGGCCAGTGACCTGAGATAATACAGTCAAGATAGACTCTTCATGCCATCACTTACTTATATTTTCCAGGGTATATAAAATGTGGAGTGGGTTTTCCTTCAAATTCTAGAATTCAACTACTTTTTCTCCATTTCTGCAACAGATTGCTACCACTCTGCACAGAGCTATCATCTTCTCTTATATAATCATTGCAATAGCCTCCTTTTTGGACACCCTGCTTTCACCCTGGTCCCCTATATCTATCTGTCCTAAAGAGTAGACTCATGCTTTTAAAATGTCATTCCTCTACTCTCTCTCATCCACTGGTTCTCATATCATTCAGTAAAAGCCCAAGTGTTTACCATGACCTACAATGCCCTACAACATAGCAACAACATCATCTGAAAGTTTGTTCGAAATGCAAATTCTCACGTCCTACTCCAGAAGTACCAAATTATAAAAACTCTGGGACTGGGGGCCAGAAATATGTTCTAACAAGCTCTTCAGATGATGGGAATGAAGGCTAATGTTTGAGAACCACAAACTTATAGGACCACACATCCCACCCCTTCTCACTACCTCTTTGACCCATCTCCTATTCTTCCCTTTGCACATTTTGCTTAGCTCCAGTTATAATAGCCTTGAACTTGCCAAGCATGTCCCAATCTCAGGTGCTTTGCACATTTTGCTACTTCTACACATGAAACTCTTTCCATAATATCTGTGAAGGGTGTTCTTCCACATACGTTAGGTCTCTGTACAAATGCCATCTAATATAACAGCCTTCCCTGACTATCCTATATAAAATAGTAAACCTTGGTTCCAAAATTCTCTTTCCTCCTTACTTTGCTTTGTTTTTCTCCATTGCATGTATTATCCCCTGACTTAGAACATTTTTCTGTTAATAGCCTGTCTCATCCACCAGAGTGTAAGATCCATGAGGATGGGATCTTTGCTATTTACAAATAACCAGTGTCAAGAACATTTCCTAATATGGAGCAGACACTCATATATTTATCAAACATATAAATTCAGCTCCTAACCCTGAGAAAGACATAAAGGCCCAGGACCAAACCATTGTGTGGCTGTAACTGAAATATCTTAAATATCTCTCCTTTTTTAAAAGTCAGCTTTCCTGAATCATAGATTCTTAAAGCATTAACAATTAAGTCTCCTTAAACTTACTTAAGGGAAAATACATTTTAACTAGCTGCAACTATACCAGAGATATGTTTATCTAATTAAATGATTGCCATATATACATATAGAACATAGACTATGTAGCACATAGCACACAGGCTTTTTTTCTTTTTTTTTTTTTGAGGGGGGTACAGGAAGCTGATGGAAGAGTTGTAGGAAAAGTTGAAAGCTTACTGAATAGATTCTTCATTGGCAGCCTTAGTCAAGCAAAAGGTCCATTAAAACAAAGTAGTAAGTTACCGAATAGCTGCAAAAAACAAATCTGTCACTGACATTACTGTAGATATCATGAACCTGGGAGCAAGAGAGTTAATAGGGTGGGTGCCAAAATCAGAATCATAAATGGGTGGAACAATGGACCAAACATAATAATTTGACATTAAGAAATCACAGGTGCAAAAAAGAAGGGAATGTGGTTTAATGGTATCATAACTGAAAAGTACAGTTGTGTTGTACAAGTACTAGAAAAGTTCTTGGTAACATCGGTCATTATTTGTAAAATATAATATTAGGAAGAGGGAAGAAATAATCACGCACACACCCCTTTACTATGCAGGTAAAAGAGTACATGCTTTGAAAGGTCACAGACCAAAGAGAATTGGTCAAGATAAAAATAAACAGAATATTGAGAGGGAACAAAGCTGTCATGTAGGAACACTCAACTCACATGAGTCAAAAGAAATCTGGGACATTTACCCACAAAAATAGATTCCATGTGATAGAAAGAAATATGAGAAAAGGAGACAATAATGGTTGCCTTTAACTATATAAAGAATTGCCATACAGAAACAGAATTTAGTTTATTCTGTATGACAAGAGGAGAAACTAAGAAATATTGGTGGGAGTTCCAAGATGGTGGATTGACTCTGTAGAAGAAAGACCTAATCAATAATCATAGCTGTCCCAGATTAGTAGAGGATGGCTCCAAGAGGCGTTCAGACAAATTCCAACCATAATCCAAGTCACCATTCCTCTGCCTGTGTTACTACCATGCCCTCCTTGGTCTCTCGCTTCCAGCAGCCCCTTCTCCAACAGCCTGAGAAAACAGCAGCCCCTTCTCCAACAGCCTGAGCAAAATACAGAACTTCTCTGATTCCCTCACTTAAAATCCTTCCAAACACCCATTGTGTTCAGGACAAAATCCAAACCCCTCCTTCACCACTCTACGTGTCCAGCCTTCTTGTTCACAGTCCTAACCTTGTGCTCTGGGCTGCAGCTCGAACAAGTGTTTTCTAGATCTTTGAACAGGACGTGCTTCTCTCAACCCCAGACTTCACTTCTCACTTAGGCCTCCACATACAATACAATGGCTTCTCAGTGCCTATGCAAGTTCCTTTGGTCCACAGATTGAAACTTTAGTACCCAGCTCAGATCCCTTCTCTGTCCAACCAAGCTAAAGCCAGCCCCAAGCTCCCATAAAGTAACACAAAAACAAAATTGCAGTGATCATTTTAAGACATAAACCAGACCACCTCATTCCCATGCTCAAATCCTCAATGGCTTCTGATCACATTTAAAACAAAATCCTCCTCACCATAATCTGCAAACCTTCTTGATCTCACCTCTGTCCATCTCCATCCTCACTTGCTACCTGTCAGCCCTTCTCTCTGCTCTAGCCATGCTGATCTCCTTGTTGGTCTTCAAACACATGATGCATCTTTCTGACCTCACATCTTTTCACCTGCAGGCTCCTGTACCAGGAACAAAAATTTCCCAGATATTTGCATGAGTTGGTCTCTCACTTCATTCAGAATTCTCAATTGCCACTGCCTTGGGATGTGTTCCTCACCATCACTCTATCAAAAATAGACCTCCCTGCTCTTTCCCTTTCTCTTCCATTACTTCATTTCATAACCTTTATCACGATGTGACTTCCTACTACGCATTTTTTTTGTGTCTTGTTTCTCTTCCTTAATAGAAATAAATGAAAGCTCCACGAAAAAGGGAGTTTGTCTTACTCTCTGTATGCCCAGCTCTTACACCAGTGCCAAGAAAATACTGGGCACTCATTAAACTTTAATGTAATGAATAAGTAACTCCTCTTGTTTTTCTACACAGCATTCATCACTACCTGAAACACACTATTCATTTCCTCAGTTGCCTATTCACTCACTGTATCTCTACCTCCTAGATAGAATATAAGCCCTATGAGTTTATCTGTCTTGATCCTTGCTGGAATAGTGCCTGGCAAGAAAGGACAAAATGACAAATTAATAAGTAAATTTAGATGACACATTTTTAGAAACATTCACTGACAACCTTCATCCTTAGTTCACCCAGCTAAGGTACATGTTTCTTATACATTCTCAACATAACATCCTATGCTTCCTTTGTCATGGCCCTTGTACTTCACAATAATGGTTGTTTCCCTGGTTGTATTTCCTGCTGAACTGTCGGTGCAGAGAAGTCCGGAATGTGGTCATTTTCTTCGCCTGTTATATCCTCTTATCACTAGTCCTTAGTATAAGTATATTCATGTTTGTGCAAAGCAGGGAGAAGGGTGGAGGGAAGGACAGATGAAGAGATAGAAGGAAGAATGAGCTACCTTTTCTGGGAGTTTAAAAGATTATTCAATTTCTAATACTGGTAAAACAAGATGACCATTGAGGTCCCTGGGTTTTTCCCAAGGTAACATCCAAAGAAGCCATAATGGGATAAATTTCTAACTTGGGGCTTGAACATAGATTCTAAGAAGCCAGCTGGAGTTTCAGGGGGCACTGCTCACATTAATGTCAAAGACATACCAATCACTTGCATAAATAATGTTCAAATGGTTCAAATATTTTTGCTTGAGGGATCTGAGGAAAATTCTGTTCTCCTTGAATCTGTATTTCTCTTCCTTATTTCCACATCTTCCTTGTTTCCACATATATATGTACATATACTTGAGAATCATTCATTACCACCTTATGATTCTCTTCCACAAAATGTAGAAATTTATTTTTAATTTCTTTTAAACACAGGCTATATATTTTCTGTGAATTAAGAATTCATTAAAATTATTATTGGTATAAAATTGATAAAATAATCTACATATATTGGCATATATAAACCAAAAAGATAAACACAAACATAAAAGTGTTCATATATGAGGTAAAAATTATAAGTACAAAAAGCAAAACTTTATTGAGGCTATCTCTTCATGAGAAGGGGAAGTTTATAATGCCTTAATTAGAAGAATTATTGAACTGTGCCTCTGCTGCTATCCTGTAGGCTTTGAAGTCCCCAGGTCATGTCCGAGACTGAGACTCACAACTGGAAAAGGTAGGCTTTTCTTTTGTAATCCAGGTAAAGAGGTCCTGTAGACGGAGAGCTAACAAAGAGAATGTCGTCTACCTCAGATAACTGCTCAAGTAAGTCCATTTTAGAAAACAGCATATATGAAGCCAATTATCTGGAAAATGGTTTTCCTTAAAATGACCCCTAAGCACCACACTTGGAAAGTCCTTTGTACCTGGTCTGATCACCACCCTGTCCTATGATGCTCTCCTCTTATAAGCATGTCTCCAACACTCTCCTCACGGCAATTCAGAGCCACGCTTCTGAGTTCCAGGCTGGCATTTCCAGCCCCTTGTGTGGCAGTCCCACAGGCACACCTATTTGATAACTCATACTCCATATGTGCCACAACAGAGCTAACCCTGTCCCAGTCCCACAAAAACTACCATCACTTACATTTTTGATTTCACATAATGGTGCCCACCAGAAACTTGTGAAAATTATGAGAAATACTGTTGCAGAGTCTGGAGATATGAAGAGATTTAAGTGCTCTGAATTAAAATTTTGCCACCCTCTATAAAGACTAACCCAAGGGAAGTGTATTGGACAAGAATTATTAATATGTGAATATTCCCACAAACGCCACTAAAGATGTACATTATACAAGACCCCCTTCTATTGCAAAAGGCAGAAAATCAACTTAAATCAGCTGAAGGGGGGAAAAAGATGGGATTTCTTAGCTCACAGAGCTGAAAAACTCAAGGGTGCATCAGCCTCAAACACAGCTAGACCAAGAGGTTCATCCTGTTGCTTTTTCTCCCCATTCTCCAGTTCTGCCTTCCTCTTGAGTCAAATTCATTGCATCCAATCAGGGAAATGGAGGGGAATAGATGCTGACAATTCCACACTGTGATCCTCATAGCTTGTGATACACAAAGGAAGAAAGAGCCTGTATACTCAGTCTCCTGGGGACGGTTGTGGGGGAGGGGGTGGCTGACAGATGCAGCTTTGGCCACGTGCATGTCCTTGAACCAATCATTTTGGCCAGTAGAATGAGGGAGTCCTGGAGGGGAGGGGCTGAGGTGGGACAACTTCATTGTTGTGATTTGGGGCAACTCTGAAAAGAGAAAGGAAGTGTTGGGTTTGTGTGAAGAAAATAAATGAGAGATAAAGGAAGCATTTAAAGTATTGCTTTAGAGTATGTAATGCCTTTCATGTGGTTAGAGCAAACTGGTATAGAGAGAACTATTCAGAATTACTGTTGGGTTTCTAAATTATTCCTTTGACTACTTCAAAAGGACTAGATCCGTTATTATACAAATACTATATTCTATTTGTATTTGTACATCTATCTCCCCTACTAGATCAAAGTCTCCTTGAAAGTAGTAGTTATATTTTCTACATTTCCATAGTGCTTTGCACACAGAAAGGACTCGGAAGTGTATTGGTAGAATGAATGACAAGTTCATGATACATGATTTTTCTACTCTCAAGGCACTCCAATTAAGTGTGTCCTTCAAATTTTAAAAAATACTTAAGAAAGTGTTTCCATGGTCTCCGATTATAACCCCGACTTTAAGTAAACAAGAATTTCTTTGTACCATTCATAAATTCCTTCTAAATCATTTTCTCTCTTCATGTAAATCAAGATAGTTAAGGCAGTTATAATCTTTCAAAATTACAGAATCAAAGGAATTCAGGCATAGAAGAGAATTTGAAATACTTGAAACAACTTCTTGTTTTATGGAGATGGAAATAAGATCTCTTTTTAGTTAAAATTAGCTATTCACTCCAATAGTTATTTAGTGCCTAAACCAGGACTTGAGTTCTTAAACTTCAGTTTTAGGACTATGTCCATATATCATCTTACCTCCTAAACATTATACCTTCCTAAAGACACATTCAAACTTCCTCTCTTCTCTGCGTACTAAGTAAACATAATCATCCACGTCTTTCCCATAGTTCCTTGTATACAAAATGTGTGCAAATAGGGCGCCTGGGTGGCTCAGTCGGTTAAGCATCCAACTTCGGCTCAGGTCATGATCTCGTGGTTTGTGAGTTCAAGCCCCCCCGTCAGGCTCTGTGCTGACAGCTCAGAGCCTGGAGCCTGCTTCAGATTCTGTATCTCCCTCTCTCTCTGCCCCTCCCCTGCTCACACTCTGTCTCTCTCTCTCAATAATAAATAAACATTAAAAAAAAATTTTTAATATGTGCAAATAATATGGGGTAGTATAAAAACACAGCTTTAGTGTCTGATAAGTCTTAAGTCTGCTTCTTTAAACCTGTATGATCTGATGAAAGTTTGTTTAAAATGGGTGTAATAACACCTAAAGTTACTGGATATCTATAAGGTACTGAACTGTGAGCACGTAACAAAACGAAACATCTAATACATCATAGACCCTGAACAAGTATTAGGTTCCCTGGCTCAAACCCAAATCCCCATCCATAGCCAAATAACATTTATGAAAAACACTGAAACATACAGATTTCTATGCTAAAAGTCTATTTTAGATCAATGAAGACAGTTTGGTTAGAGGTTGGAATAACAAGAGGTTTAGGTACTCTATGTTAAATTAACCATTCTCCAAGTTAATAATACTTCTTGTCCAACTCATAGTCCCATAATACTAATGAAATGAAATATTCCATTAAGTTTATTTTTATAATGAGAAAGTGTAGCACCAAACAAGTGCAGTAGCTCAGACCACAGAGTACTCAATGGGGTCTTAGGGGATTTACTTAAAAGACAAAATTACTTTGTCAGTGATAGGAGCAGAGATTAGAAACTAAGTAACAACCCCCCTTTTCAAACATTACCACCTAATCTACAATACCGTGGCAGCAAAGAGAGCAGTCCTGTAGATAAAAAGTAATTTGATAAAATAATGGCTGCCATTTTTCTACTGCAATTGCTCTGTGACATAATTTATAGGGACCATACTTCTCCTCTTCTTGATGACAGGTAATAGGAAAAGTTCAGCAGCAAACCTTGATATCAGGCTAAGACCATTTGGATCAGTACAACTAAGTCATTTTTAACTGTTTCCTCAATTATTTTTTTTCAACTTTTACTCCATTTCATCAAAAAGAAGGACAAAAGTTGATGATTAAAAAAAATCTCTGTTCAAAACTGAGATTTGTAGATTAAAAAATAGTTCTAAAATGATTTTTACTCTATTCTAAGAATAATGGTTCATTTTCTGCATTGAGATGATTATGAATTGGTCTATAATTTATCACCATGAATATTAAAATCTGCAATAACGAGTTACACATACAACTCTTATGAAAATGAAGCTCACAGTTTTTTGTTTAATTGACTCTGCACCCTATGTATTTCAAATAAATCCTGAAGTAATTTAAAGTATCACAGATTATAAAATGTGGTATTTAAGAATAAAAGGAAACAGATCACCTGAAGGATGTAAGTGGAATACTCCTTTTAAGCACCTGAGTTGAGTTGATTAAATTCCTTGAATCCTAAATTTAGCTGTTGAGTTTCCAGAATCAAAGAATATAAATAATGGACAATTGCAGTAACTTTCATTTTTAGCCACTCACATCATACTTTTCATTATATTTTGTATGGATTCTAATTTCTCTTTACTATTTCAATTACTCTTTGTATGGATCTTATCTTGATATTAAAATTATCTGGAATAAGATAATAAATGGATAATTTAGATCTTTGATCTTTAATATCACGTATTAGGGATAGCTCAGGATGCCACATTTCTATGCAAGATAAGAGAAAAAATATGATTTAAATACTGAAACTTTAAGCAAGTGAGTAAGTTAAGAAATGACCAATTGTATTTTATAAATTTGTGGTAAATATGACAACTCAGATTATTCTATTGATGTATAGCTTTTTCTCTGGTAATTGCTAAGCATGAAGTCTAATTTTTTTAGAAATTACTAGAATAAGAAAATATATTCTATTCAACATAGTCAAAGAAGCTGTCATCAGTTTTTATATAGGACAACTATGCAATCCATATACAGAAACCATTCCAAAATATTCACATAAAGATCTGTATATTCATTTTTTAAATAAATATTCAATGGGAAGCTTCAGTGTTCTGGACACCATTCTAGAAGCAAGAGATTCAATAATGAAGCTTCCTGCCTTCATAGTTTCCTTCCATTCTAAAGAAGAATATAAACAAAAATAGTAGATATGGAATATAAGGGGTAAATGCCCTGAAGAAAAATAAAGGAGCATGAAGAAGAGAGAAGTGTAAGTAATATTTTACATATTATTAAATTTTAGATGATTTAGATTGATACTTTCCAAGGTGACCAGAGAAAACATCTGTAAGAGGAAGACTTTGGAGCAGCAACATAAATGTAAATATCTTGGGAAAGAGTATTCCAGGAAGACAGAATAGCATATTCCAAGGTTTGGAGGCATGATGTTAGAAACGAATCCTAAACCAGACTAATGCTAATTAAAGATACAATTCCATATAGTTTTAAATCCTTCCTCTCTTTAACTTAGTTTTGACAATGTTTTAAAAGACTAGAGAAATAATGATAGTCCAGGATCAACTTCCTGTGCCAATATATGGTTCCTGAATATTGAGGAAAGGATTCTGATAGGTCAATTAATCATTAAATAGTCCTTAATCATCCTTGGCAATTTTCCTAATAATATGAAATTGCTTTGTGTAGTAACCAATAATAGAATACATGTCTTGAATTATGCTTTTTTTTAATAAAATACAGCTTGAGGGGGGCTCAGTCGGTTAAGTGTCAGACTTTAGCTCAGATCATGATCTAACAGTTCATGAGTTCAAGCCCCATATCAGGCTCTGTGCAGACAGCTCAGAGCCTGGAGTCTGCTTCAGATTCTGTGTCTCCCTCCTCTTTGCCCCTCTGCCACTCAAACTCTGTCTCTCTCTCTCAAAAATAAATAAATCATTTTTTTTAATTTATAAAATACAGCTTGAGGAAATGATAATTCAATTGTTTCTAGGCTAAAAAAACTTTATCCATAATTTTGAAGTAATAAAGTTATCCCCATTCTGAGATAAGAAAAAGTCGTACTAATTATTTAATAGTTTGGCAAAGTTCAAGGCTCATCACTGAGGAAGGATTTTGTATAGTTGTTCAACTTGACCTGTGAGAAATTCTGAAGGGAATGAGACAGAACTAGCCTAATTGTGGTGAAGGTGCTGACGGATGCTATATGAAGAGAGAAAGTCTGTCATGTGTATACCACAGCAGAACACTCAAGGTTTTATGAATTCAGCAACAACTAAAATTGCCTTCTTTGATACCCTATTTGGCCAGATCAAATACAAAACCTCCAGCCTGGCCTCTCTGCTCATTGACAAATAATTAGTTTATCCCTAAAAAAGTACAAACAAGATTTTTTTGTTCTCAGTTTAACTATTTTGTTTTTAATTACCCTTACCTCTCTCTCTTTTAGTCCTGTTTTTTTTCTTTGTCCCTTGATTCAGTCTTTCAACTCTCTGTAGCATTTGAATGTATTAATTTTCATTCAAAATAATTTTGAAAGTATACAGCAACAGCTAAATGTCTCTGAGTTACACCTTGGTTAATCTGGGCTTTGAAACAATGTTCTTAAAGAACCTGATGAAAGTTACTGAATCTCTTCCTCCCAAAATGCAGTGCATCCATACACATCAAATTTTACACAGATTCACAGGCTTCCTGAAGCATCCCTTTGTGTCTTTATACACTAAGGGAAGAGCCCCTGGCTGATACAGATTTAAAGACTTCTCCCATGCCATCCACCAAAAGCTTTAGATCCATTTACAGTTCAGATAGATACAAACTGAATCTTGAAGCCATTTACAAATCGTAGTGCTTCCCAGTTCTGCTCTAACATAGAGCTGTACAAAGGGCACAATGTCTCTATCTGTCATGAGCTGGTCTTAAATACCTGATAAAACCTGCTTCCTTAGAGAATTGTGATATGTTTAAATTGTTATGTAAACCAACTAAATGGTTTTTGTGACAATGACTTGCTTACGATATTGTCAAGATAATTTAACCTAATAGTTCTGGCTTCCTATTGGATTTTGCCAAATAACAAAGTCAACATTATCAGCTGTTTCTTCAATCAGGTCTAATTGTGCTATATCTACTCCCTGTGTCACATAATTAAAGTTGCTTCTTTCAGACGTCATATGTGAAGTATTATCAAAGGCCAAGAAATTCCCCCAAAGAAAAGACATGATCCTCGCTGCACCTTAGCAGTCTTTCTTTCACTGTTTTAGCTTTCCAGTTTAACAAATAATCAGCTTGATGGTGAGATGTTTACATAAAACTTACATTGGAAATTATCATTTCCCATGGTCAACAATATCATCATACCTTATTGAAGAAGTTCAACAAGCTGGCATTGAATCTACATTGTGAATACATGCCCATGTTAAACTTGAGATTATATATCAACTCTAAAGATGGAAAAACCTATCTTGCATGGTAAAGAGAGTAGCTTGAGTGCTTTCTCATGCTGGTAAAGAATCCTGTTTGTTGAAATTAGGTTAATGCTAAATAATCAATGTGTATGTGTTCTAAGTGCTATTCATGGTCAGAGACTGGACCTTATCTAACTCATCCTACATAAATATTCTACATCTCTCAATACCTGATTAAAAATAGTTGAGATAACCACAATACCAAAAGCCCACAGCTAGATCAATTAGCAAAGCTCAACGTTGAGGAGTTTCAACCTGTATTGTGACAGCTTTTGTCTGTGCTACCTTTCTGAGAATAACTGTAAGGCAAGAAGTCTTGGAAGAGAAAGATAAGGTCTCCCTTCCAGGGAAGACGGCAGATTTTTTTAGTGGCAAGAATTTAAAAAAAAAAAAAATCTCCCTCTGGAACAAATTTAGGCAAACTGGCTAGCGTCTTCTTTATAAGAATGGGGCTCAGGATTGGTACTCAGCTGTGACACAGACCCACTATGTGCACACCATTTAACTAGGCCAGGTTACATCACTCTACAGGACTTGGGGGAAGAGGGGAACCATTGAGAATGTGGAGCTCAAGCTTCTTACTGTGCCATGAGTAATAAATCCTTTGTCTCTGACACCGGAGTCTCATGTCTTTTGCCAGCATTCTAAAACTGTGGCAAAGTAACTGGTTAGTTTGCAAGCAGAGTAAAATCTCAGGCCCTTCACAGTTGTTGACACTAAGCTAAATAAGCAAAAATAATTGGGATAGGAAATAATATCCAGATTTCTGCATCTGGCCAAGATAGAGTAATGAGTCAAATTTATCCTCATGCCTAAAACAAATAGAACACTGAAAATAATAAATGAAAACAATGCTTCGAAGACATTCGGACATCAGGCAGTGTAGCACAGAGCAAGGGATAGTTTGAGCTCACAACAGCTAAAGTGTACAACTTGTAATTGATAGAGTAGAAAGAGTATTGCCTCAGTAGTATGGTAAAATTATCCCTAGACTAAAGATTATTCTGGACCCAGTAAGACCCAAAAGAATCAAATTGTTTCCAAGTTAACTTAGCTGCATCCTAGAACAAAGTTCAAGAATATTTACAAGGATACAAAAATATCCAGCATCCAACAAGGTAATATTCATCATGTCTGGCATCCCATCAAAAGTCACCATGACTGGGAGGTTGGCCACTAGGGGAAAAAGTCACCATGCATGCAAAGAAGCAGCAAAATGAAGATATCCAGGGATATTCTTTCTATTCAAAATGTGGCTCCCAGACCAGCAGCATCAGTGTCACCTGGGATCTTGTTAGAAATGCAGAAAAGCTGAGGCCCCACCTCAGCTCTACTGAATCAGAATCTGCATTTTAATAAGATCCCCTAGGAGTTTAAATGCACATTAAAATTTGAGACACAGAACTAAAACTTTTAGTCAAGGGAGTCTCTCGAAGGAGTAACTTAGAAGTACTTGCTCAGAGACTTCTACATAAAATATGTGGAAAAGGAATATTTATTCCAGATTTCAGATTTTTTCTTTCCTAAAAACACAATACGGTAATACATGCACTTTTAAAAAAAATTATATTCAATAATAAGTGTTTTAATAGAAAAGTGATAGCCCACAAGACACTTTTCCTATCTGAAGTCTGGATTTCAAAAGGTGACAACTGTTAACTTTTTTGTTTTAGCTCTTTTAGTAGTTAGTTCTTTAATGCTTAAAAATATACTTAACACTATAATCTCTTGATCTGTCAAATCTGACTCTGGAATGAACTATAAAAATTTAGCTTAACACTATTTCTACTTTTTCCCTCTAACCTCCCCTAACATTTGATGGCCATTATAAATTTTTACCATAAAGTGACCATTCATTTCTACTGGAGATCTATGTAATTTTAAATAATAAATATATAGATATAATATTATTTTCCCACCAATTTGCAACAATAGTTCTGTACCCTCCACTCTACAGAATGAAGATAGTGGCACTTTTTCTTATCTGTCAGCTATATCTTTACCTTCACATTGTTAAGGTCGATCACATTTACATCTATTCTGTTTATTAAAGTTTACTATGCTTCGTCTATAAGTTGATTATTGAAACTGGAAATCCACAAATAGCACTTATATTATTATAGCTATATACCTATCATTCACTGAAAGCAAAGAAATGTGCTAGGATTCTGTATTTGTTATCCTAGTGTCCAGGTCATACAGTTTCTTTTACACCCTACTATTTTCCCAAAACCTGCCAATTTGTTAATTGCTTCATATTTGGATTATGGCTTTCTTACAGAGGACTCTGTGTGCATGCTGGTGATTGCTCTTGCCTTTCCTTGAATACACATTTGCCTTATTTTCTCATGTTGAGAAAAGTAACTTGTCTACTGTATCAATGACATCTTGCAGTCACTTATTTTACTCTCGATATTCTTATCTACTGCTTTGACTCTTCTCCATTCTTCTTCAGCAGATTCCTCAGGATACTTGATTCTGGGCCTGCTGTATAGTTGATATCCTGAATTTGTTTCCAATGGACGCTAGAGTTACTTCTACATTTTTTGAGTGTCTCATCTTCCCTTTTATTGTTTTTCAACTTTGTAGTACTTGAAAAGATCCTCAAGTAACTTCCTTCAAAATATATAAGGGAGGTCAATTTTCTGCATTTTTACGTATCAAAAGGGTAATTACCATCATATCTCAGTGGGTATGGAAGTCTAGATTCAAAATAATGTCCATCAGAGGTATTGATTTTTTTATGTTTATTTATTTTTGAGAGAGAGAGAGATAGAGACAGAGGCAGAGACAGAGACAGAGTGCAAGCAGGGGAGGGGCAGAGAGAGAGGGAGACACAGAATCTGAAGCAGGCTCCAGGCTCTGAGCTGTCAGCACAGAGCCCAATTCAAGGCTTGAACTCATGAACGGAGAGATCATGAACTGACCCAAAGTCACTCAACTGACTGAGCCACCCAGGCGCCCCTCCAGCAGAGGTTTAAAGATATTGCCCCATGGTTTTCTAGTATTGAGGACTGTCCACGAAGAGTTTGATGCCAACCTGATTCTCATTCCTTTTGAAGTGTTTTTTGTTTTGTTTTGTTTTTTTCTTTTTCTGACTGGAGGATGTGTATTTTTATCTTTGGTGTTCTAAAATAAAATAATAAAATAATGACTGGAGGGGTATGTATGTATGGGCATGTGTGCATATGTGTGTATTTTTGTTCATTATACTTTATACTCTTTTCAGTCTAAAGACATTTATTTTTCCTATTACTGGTTTCATAATTTCCTCATTTTATCTTCTTTTCTCTATCTGAAATTCTTACTAGATGGATGTTATACTGACCTTCTTACAGTTATTTCTCTCTCTCTCTTTCTCTCTCTCTCTCTCTCCCTCATGCACTCTATATCTACTCTGGGAGATTTTCTACTTTACTTCCTGACTCTAATTTCTGAGTAATTTACCCTGTTCTTATTCATTTTGCATGAATATTTCTAATTTTTAAGAGTTCCTTCTTGTTCTTGGTTTTGTTTTCATGAGATGTTGACTTGGTTTTATCAGAGTCCTTATATCTTATCCTTTCTGAATATGCAAATTAGAAGTTTGTAATTTATTGTTTGTATTTGTTTTAAGCCATACTTCATCCTCTGAATCAGCTATTTTTCCTTTGAGATGTTCTTCTACCGTTATATACATTTGTCTTTTTTCTCTACTAGGTCTCTTCTTAATAGGAAATCTGTGTATGTGGACAGGACTAATTACCTGACACACTTCACTTTAAAGTAAAGGGGTAAAGATCCAACTTGTAGCTACGAAGAGAACCCCAAATGTCAGAATAGCAACCCTAACGCTTCCCAGGCAGTTTATTTAATTTCTGTGTAGAAGAATTTTCTGGATTTTCTTGTCAAAGTTTAAATATTGAGTTGTCCACATTCTGCCTGCCAAAGAACAGGAAAAGGCAAAAGGAAGGGAGGTGTGGAAACCAAAGTATTTTTGTTCCAGCAGGCACACTTTTAATTCCCTCCTGCCTGTTAACACACTTTCCCATTCTCACCCTCCTATACTGGCCCACGACAAGTCTGGTGCCTTTTGAGGGGTTCTGCCAGACTTATTCTGGCCTCTGGTCCCAACCCTGCAGGATGTACCAGCCTGCTCCTGTCTGCTCCATCTTCCAGATAAGGACTGAAATACCCTGTCAGCTGTTGCTCCACTGTCTTCACCACTAAGTAGATTCCATTTCTTAGTCTTTAACATTTCATTTGGGTCTTGAGAGGGAAAGGAGGTTATACGTGTGCTCAATTATCCATCTTGAATTAGAAGCTGAAAGAGGCCTATTACATACATTATGTCATTTAGTTCCAATGTAGCCTCTGGCCACAAGATAAAGTCTCTCTTTTCATCAGCTTCTGAGCACAAAACAAGGTCATATTTCCTCTCTGTGTACAAAGTATGATGGCATGATTTCTACCCCACACAATGGTTTGATTACTCTGCTCTTTTGGGGGGACCCAAAGGGGAGGTCTTAGCTGCTTTCAACAGCACTCTGCCTCCCCAGCCATCTTCCTGCACCCGGATCGTCTTCCTGACCCAGGCTACCCAACATGGTCACATGTGCAGCCAGAAGTTACCCTGAGAAGCTCCAGCAGCAGCAGCAGAAGCAGCAGCAGCACACATACGCCAATGCCCAACCCAGGTGTCACCCACAAATGTTCCCAGAGGCTGAGGGTGCTGCCTGCAGACTTCCCAGAGCTTTAGCTCAAGGTATCAGAATATTGAACATCTTCCTGACTCAGTACTGTGCTGCTCTTTAATATCTGTCCCCAAAGCAATTCTGCCTGTACCCGGAATCTCATAAAATCTCTTTAAACTGTTCTCTCAGCTTCTTCAACCATTCTCTGGGAGCTCAAAATTTTAGTTCCTGGAGCTAGGTGAGAAACTGATAGCAATCTATCCTCTTTATTATCATTCTCACTCCTTCCTGCCCTGCCCCAAATCTCCCCTCATCTCTCTCTGACACATATGCAAGAGCCCTCATAGTTATCAGCAGTAGATACTGCTAGTTCCGGCAGGGGAGCACCTATGTGGCTTAGTCGGCTGAGCGTCCAACTCTTGGTTTCAGCTCAGGTCATGATCTCATAGTTTGTAGGATCAAGCCCTTCATTGGGCTCTGCACTGATAGTGCAGAGCCTGCCTGGGATTCTCTTTCTCCCCCCTCTCTGCACCTACCCTACTCTCTGCCCCTGCCCCACTCACACCTACTCTCTGTCTCTCTCAAAATAAATAAATAAACTTAAAAAAAAAAAAAAGATACTGCTACTTCCTAAGTGACTTAAATGGGAATCCTATGGGAGTTAACTCAACTCTTATGGGAATTAAATGCTACTATTGCCACATTTATATAGACATTGTTTAAGATACAGAAATAACATATAAAGTTTTTCAGATTATTTTTAGGTTAACCTGAAAATCAGAATTCATTCTGTTTTAACCATTTTCCCTGTAATGGTAACTCAATGTTGATTTGGTATTTGTTTCAAATTGCTGATAAACACTTACTTTATGTTTACATTTAAAGAGAACTTTGGTAAGGTGGATTTCTTAAAGTTTCTTAGTTCATGATTTAAATTTCCATCCTGAGAACCAACTTAAACTGCTCAGCAGAACCCTGAGAAGCATGTCAAGTTCACTACTGAAAAGAGTATAATAGGGGAAGCATGTCATGCCAAGACAGTCCAACAAGGTCTTTTAAAATCTGTCACAATTCTAAAAGGGAGAATAATACATCATATGACAAAATGGAAATGTTACCTGACTCCTTTTTAAGTTTGGATAGGCTCAGGCTTTAAATAGACTTCAAAAACCATCCATTCTTTTTCTAGAGTGAAAGAGCAGACCATCTTGTTGATAGTATATAATATTACTATACACAGAGAGAAATGTGTAGTGATGGATCACCCTGAATTTGGCAGATAAGAAAATGGTAGCTC
This sequence comes from Panthera tigris, assembly GCF_018350195.1. Lineage (NCBI taxonomy): Eukaryota > Metazoa > Chordata > Mammalia > Carnivora > Felidae > Panthera > Panthera tigris. The sequence continues at coordinate 126,723,426 of NC_056661.1, read as the reverse complement.
CCCTTTCTCCAGAAAATAACCCAACTTCTTTTTATGTTAGAAGAAAATGTCATGGATCTTTTCATGTTTAGTCAGATTTCTATATTCGCTTCACTTGCAAGAGTGAACTAGTTTCATTGCTTGAACTAGTTCTCATTCCCAGCATTAAATCTCTGCTTATAAAAGTATTTTTCTGTGTTGTTAGGCTATAATTGTAACCATCTCTGTGCTACCGGATTATCAGCATTAACATGACATTTGTGTTGGATAGAGATAATGCTCTTCATTTTTGCCACTTGGGCAGTTCACTTCCCTAAAGAGAAAAATAATTAAAGGAAGGTAAACATGAAAAAACACATCCAGGACAAGCACCTACTCACTAAAGAGATTAGACCATATCAAGAACACATCAGCTAACTGAGTATAGAATGATGTTCTAAGGAGACACAGTTCACCAATGCAAACCTAAACCTCTTTTCCAATGGCTACAGACACCACATAGACTTTGCCCAATTTAAAAATGCAAATAATCTTTGTAAAATAAGAGTTAGCTAATAAGATTTAGTTAATAAGTCTTAGCAAAATCCAGCACTACACCTGGAAAATGTATTTAAGGTTTGTGCCCATCATTTGTGCAAAATAATAATAATAATAATAATAATAATAATAATAATAAAGTAATACACTTGAGGGCATTCTTTTCTCATATGCAGATTCAGACCACAGATGTCTACACACCAGAACACTACCCAAAGAATACGTATTAACCAGACCCAGATGAAAGTGCTGTTTATGGTAGTCAAATGACTAACTCACTCACTCTCCATCCACATTTGCAGACCCAAGAAGAATGCTCATTTTCCTTATCATTTGAATAAAAAAGCAAATTCCTAGTTTGGGAGCCAAAACACTGGTCCCCTTTGGGTCTCAAGAGCCATCATTAAAACTGACACTAATTGGTACTGTTGATGACAGCACAGAGTGACAGGGTAGGCTCTCCAGAAGCACCATTCATCCTTCTGAGTAGGAGCCAGCTTATTCACGGATGGGGAAATTCAGGTGACCTCACGCTGAGCCTGTGATTGTCATTCATGCTCTGTGACGACAAAGGATGACAGGACTTTTGATCCACCACTTCCTCCAAACACTGTTTACTGTCTTTGCCTTGGCACATCACCTCCCTTCCCAAGCTGAACTGATGAGTAGGAATTCAAAGGCAATGAAATCTTGGCTCTGATCAGTGATCCACGCATGGCAGGTGCTGAGAGGCCCACGGCAGTACTCACAGCGCATTTGGGTGTTATGACAGGAGCTCAAGACTGTGATGCTAATGAAGCTCATACAGCAGAATGCATTTTCCGGCCCAAAGAAGCACTATACCTCTGAGTGATAGGAATCTTCTTGGGTTCCATTGCGGTTCACTACTGGTGTGCATGGCAAAACTCATGCCATTGCTAATTCTGTTTTATTTATATCCTTCCTATCTGTTCTTAAATGCACCTGGCTTCTTCCTACCATATTCCCCATATTCCATACCTACATAGCTGCTGTCGAACTATAATAGTGTATCAAAAAGTTTGCTTTATAAATCCAAAAGAACATAGACTCTATCGTACCTACCCACAAGAAGAGAAGAGTTTGTTCCTGTTAGGGTGTGATCCAGAATGTTCATCTTGAGACAACTTATATCCAGATATAATCATTAAGTTAAACAAAGACAGAACAAAAACAGCCTCAAGAAAAAAAAGTTTCCATGCACAAAACGGAAATTTTTCAAGTAGGGAAAGGAAAGGAGAATGATTTCTAAATCAAATATTGAGCAGCCACTGAAAAAATAGAGATGCATGAAGAGATTCATAAGAAATGCATAAATACAGTGTCACATCTTGAAGAGACAAATGCTAATAAATCTGTATACATACTTTTTTTTTACCTTATCTTGAGCTCATAGAATAGCATAGGTTTCACAGGTCATTTGAAAAGTCATTCTATTTTCCCAGTGCCTCCATGAGGGGAATGAAATGCCGTCAATAATTTAACAGATGTTTCCAGTCTCCTGCACAATCTTTGGAAGGGTTTGTCCTTATTACCAAAATCATCTCACTAATTGGGAGGTGTGAGATATAAAAAGAACAAGTTCTATTTATCTAAAAATAACAACCAGCTAATGAAATTTGGAAGAGGACTGCACTTTTCGATTAATTGTTGGGTATAAGATCGTGCTAAATCCAGAGATGGAGAGAAGGTCATATCTAATCTGTGTGTCTTAGACTCACCCACTCAAAGCCCATTCAGAGGAATAAGTTATACCAACACATAAGACCACCAAGCAAATAATATAAAGTAACTACAATAGTTATGACTGCCTTAGAGCACCAAACTCGAAAAGACATACCATGGAACTTTATATTAAAGATAAATATCCATCAAAAAAAAACTGTTGAAGAGAACTATATCTGACACTGTGAAGAACAAAAGTGATTTTTTTCAAATATGGCTATATCATAGATATCAGAAATTTCACATTATTCAGTGATAGATGAAATTAATAGTATTATATTACATTAGCATAGGAGCACCCAAAACAAAGAGAGCCACCATTCGCTATGAACCCCTTAGGAAAAATGAGGAAGATGCAGGAAGTGAGATGTTAAATGTCTTTTTCTAAATTCTTTGGTATCCCACACAGCACCTTGCACATCATTTAGTAGATCCTTGTTGATTAATGATAAAGTCCTTAGAAGGGCATAAAGAGCTCTACCAAGCTAGCTAAAATGATTTCCCTCAGGCAAGGAAAATTATACATTACAAGGTTCAGATCAAATTTTAGAGATCAGAATTCAACCTTTCATTTTTCTGAAGGGAAAATTTAGGACTAAAGTGGTAAAGGATGTTCCCCAAGGTTATTCCGTTAGTTTGCTAGAAATGTCCAGTCCCTTCAGGAATTCAAGGTTTTCTTTGCTCTTACTGTATGCCAGGACTCTGCATGATACAGTCAATGGCAGTATCCTTGCCTTTGTGAGATGACAATTTTTACAGAAGGTAGACATTTAAAATACCTGATATGGGGACTGAATTGTGTTCCCTGACTTTCATATGTTGAAGCCCTAATTCCCAATATTACTTTATCTGCAGATAGGGTCTTCAAAGAGCAAAGAAGTTTAAATGAAGTGATAATGGTGGGGCTGTGGCTTTATTTAAAAAAAAAAAAGACCTCTTTGTCTGTGTGTGTGTGTGTGTGTGTGTGTGTTTGTGTGTGTGTGTATGATGTGAGAATACAGCAAGAAGGCAGCTGTCTACAAGCCAGGAAGAGTGCACTGGCTAGAAACTGAACCCTGCTAGAAACTTGATGTTGGACTTACCAGCCTCCAGAACTGTAAGGAGGCAAATTTCTGTTGTTGAAGCCATTCAATCTATGGTATTTTATGGCAGCCTGAGCTGACTAAGTCAATAGCTACAACAATTTGTAGGGAAAGAGGATGGACAGCACTCCTCATAGATTTCAGTCCAGACTTCTAAGAAAGTGGGCACCATAGCCACTGTGATCCAAACTGAGAACCTGTCCCTGGTGAATGCACAGAACTGACTAGAAAGGGCAGAACCTCATGAGACTAAGAAGGAGAAGCAGCTGAGACAAACCTCCCAATTGTAAAAGTAGGCCCAAGTGAAACATGAATGAAGATGCATCCTATTGAAATCTATAGGTCAGACATCTATTGTTGGCAGCGTGAATATTTACTGTCTTCTTTAGGCAGACACCCTAAAGTCTGCAGATAAGTAACAAGAATACAGCAGTGACACCTTAGACATTGTCCTTGCCCACAGGATCTCACTTCCACAAGGGAAGACAACCTAAATGGGGGTTGCCATTAATCCCAGTGTTCCTTGAGAACCCAATGAATTCTACAGATTGGCCATAAAATCTGTCTCTGCCCATCTTATTCTGTGCTTTAGCTTCTAATGACAAGAACTTCTGATAGTTTTACAAACTTTTGCCACAAGCTTCCTGATATTACTTACGTTTGAAGAAAGAGCACTAATTGGGCCATAGTCTATAAGGATTTATCCCTGTGGATGAGACCTAGGGTCATGAACAAAGTCTTTGTGTCTGGATATCAGGCTGGTCACTTTGCTTGTTGATCAGGCAATCAATGTGTGTAACTCAAGAGTTGGTGATTAATCTGTCTACCCCTCAGTCAAAGAAGTCTAAGATAATATTGTCCTCCAGATCTCCAAAGCAGAGCTCTCACAAAATCGCCTATAAAGTGGATTACATGCTAGATGCAAACATAAATCACCATTAAATGTATGTAGCAAAGGCTGCTATTGTTGACTGGCATCTACAAAGTCCACTCTCACTGGACCCTGGTATTTAGAAGATAGGGTCTAGATATGATCTCTGACAACTGTGGCTAGTGAATACTGCCACCCAGGAAGTAAGCATCAAAGGCATGTTTTAATAGTGCAATAGGCAGCCATGGCATTTTCAATGCTTGAAGTCAAGACTGAATGCTATGCCCTTAGTCACCTATAAGTTTCCTTTAGAGAGGGCCCTGGAGATCTTTAAGAAATTCATAAAGGATTTCAGATTGAAATCCATGCTCAAGTGCCAACCCTAATAGCCAGAAATCCCTGATGCTCTGCCCTCATCCAACATTCTCAGCATTTCAGAGCTTAAACATCTGAACAGGATAGCTTCTGATGAAGAAATTTCTAATTAGTGGTAAAAGAAAATACATTGATATAATGCATTATAACAAGAGATCCTTACACAGAATAGGTGTATTTTTTAACTGTATTACAAAATTCAGTTAGGGGAGTGCCTGGGGTGTTCAGTCAGTTCAGCACCTGTCTCTTGATTTCAGCTCAGGTCATGATCTCATTGTTTGTGTGACTGAGCTGCCCACATCAGGCTCTGTGCTGACAGTGCAGAACCTGTTTGGGATTCTGCAAAGACAAAGACTCTTTGTCTTTCAAAATAAATATATAGGCATTGTTTTAAATGCAATTAGGGAAGGGGAGAAAAATGTTACAAACAGAGAGGGAGGGAGGCAAACCATATGAGACTCTTAACTACAGAGAACAAACTGCAGGTTGATGGGGGGTAGGGGAGAGGGGAAATTGGGTGATGGGCATTGAGGAGGGTACTTGTTGGGATGAGCACTGGGTGTTGTATGTCAGCCAATTTGACAATAAATTATATTAAAAAATAAATACATGCAATTATGGACAGCTTTGGGAAACTTGTAGTCAGAATGTTTTCATGCACAGGCAAGTTCAGCAAAGGAAAGCAAAGCAGGCATGTCCTGGAAACTCCCCTTCTTCTAGGATGCCTTAGTTGGGCAAGAAGAAAAGTCTGCTATTAAGGTTCCCGGTTCTACTATGTCTATGGCCAGGAGAGGATACTGGAGGAGTTGGTGAATTGTAAAGAGACAAGTTCATTACGTTTTATCTGATGTAGAAAACCAATTTTAATGGAAACCTATACCCCAAAGTTTCAGATAAGGGGTTATCAGTAGTTTTAAGTGCTTTTTGATTTGATGATAAAAGGAGATGAAGAGAAGGGCTGGGGCTCTATAGAATAATCAAACAGAATGTTATTTCAGTTTAAACCAGACTTTTCTTTCCCTTAATGTAGTAATAAGTTGCCAGAGACCTGTCAAAACAAACATTGAATGAGGACCATGATAAGCAAAGTACAATGATCTCTGAAAATATGCCACAGGGGTCTTCCAGGACAGAGTCCTTTCTGAGGAGCTAACATTTAAACTTGGTCCTGAAATATGATTAGAAGTGAACCCTTTGAAAACAGAGTGGGAGGTGGTAAGAATGTCTTAGAGGAAACACCACGAACAAAACTATAAGATAAGACAAAACAAGTTGCATTCAAGGCATGAAAAAGTTCAGAGTGATACTTATAAAAGAGGGGAGGGAAAGGAGATGAGGCCAACAATCTAGAAATGGTCCAGGTGGCAGATTTTATAAGCTGGATTAAAGGATCTTAAGTGCATCCTCAGGACAATCAGGAAATCATTTGTGTATGAAACTTAAATTATGAAGTTTCATAATATTGCTCTAACAGAATAATATAAAAAGGATTTAAGAGAAACATGACTATAACCAGGAAGATAAGTCAAGAGCTGTTAGAGAATGCCAGGCGAGTGAGAGAAGATGGTCAAGATAAGAGAAATGGCAGTGGAGATCTGCAGAAAGGTACATTCTACACACTTGATATTTCCTGCTTAAGCAGGCAGATGTTGGAGTCTTCTGAAGCAAAACATATTCAAAACCCTACTAAAGATCTTCAGTCTTTCCAAGTCCAGTAAAAGGCACAATCATTCCCCTAGAACTGGAAGTTGGGAACCTTGGAGACATAATAAATTCTTCTATTTTCCTTATTGGCCCCCCATATTCCCCCATATCACTCTATTTTGTTCACAAATCTCATTAATTCTACCTTCAAAATTAAAGTCTTTGATTGTCTTGGTTCATGTTGGAATCAGACTCAAAAAGATTTATATACAAGAAGTCTAGTGGGGATGACACAGGACAATATTTCCAGGGGAACAGGGAAGCAGGATGAACAGAGGCAGTGGTTGAACTGCCATGTAGATGCAACAGAGGTGTCAGCTGATCCTACAGGGACCTCTGTAGCTAGAATGGTCTATCTGAGTTATCCTGACTTAAGGCAAGGACCTTATTATTCTTCCTCATTGACTGGTCACTGGCTGTGAGCCAACCCGAAGGCATGATCTTGAAGGAGGCACTTCTGTTGGGCAAAGGACAAGTCCTGGGGATAGACTAAGCTCTATGTTGTTAGCAGTTAACGCCCCTAGTAACTGGGAGAAAGTGTCTCAGTCCTAAAAGGAGCCTTTGGGTGACATATCACAGAGTCCTCCATGTCAATATTTGTTCAGTTCCTTCTTTACTGCTACCAACATTATTAAAAACCATTATAATCTCTCACCTTGACAATGTGTTAGCTCTGCCCCCATTCTTGATACTGTCCAATCCATTCTCAACCAAACAATCAGAGGTATCTTCTTGAAATGTGAGGCTGACCATGTTATTACTCTCCAATTCTCAACTGGAGACTTGACCCTGCAATTTAAATAAAATACAAATTCCTAACCCTGACTATGTCTACTACTTCCTAACCCTTCTTGTCTTAGTTCATTCACCCTGGCATAACAGAATACCATAGATTCAGGGGTTTATAAACAAGATAAATTTACTTCTCACAGCTCTAGAGAATGGAAAGTTTAAGGTGAAGGTGCTAGCAGATTCCGTGTTTGGTGAAAACCTACTTCCTGGTTTGTAGACAGACATCTTTTTGCTGTATCTTCATATGACAAAAGTGGCAAAGAAGCTCTCCAGAGCCCCTTTTGTAATGTAGTCTTACTACATTATCAGCACTGTGAGGTTAAGACCATGAAGATTTTTTTCACCTCTGAATCTCCAGAATCTAGCACAGTACCTGACACTTACTTGTTGAATGAATGAACAAGCCAATGAATGGAGAATACATCAGGAGATATTTAGGAAATGCAATCAACAGAATTCTGTCAAATGCAGTGGGTGACTGGGTGTGACGGTTTAGGGAAAGTGACTCCTATGACCGTACATTGGGCATTTTGATGCTGTCTACTGAAATGTTACAGAAGTGGTTTGTGGGGAGTGGAAGGAAGGTCATCTAACCCTGACTCATTATATCATGTGATTAACATATACTTTATTCCCTACAACTGTGGAAAGAAGGACATTTACCAGACATTCCTTTTTACCTTAAAACCAATTTCTCTCTTAATAGGCAACTCCTATAACTTTGAGCTTTCTTGATCAGCAAACACTTTGATCCATCTTGCTTTCTTTCACTGTAATCTGGCAGCTCTTAAAGACCCCTCAGCCTCTACTACATGCCAAATTATGCCTGCCTTTAGGACAAAAGCATGAGAATTAGGCAAAAATACAGAATTTGAAAGAAGAAGGAAGTTGAATATGGAAAGGAACATACAGAGGGGGAAAAACAGCCAGAAGGAAAATAAGTCTTAGCCCCATGAAGAGCAAGAGACAAAGACTCAACTCTGGCTGTGTTGAGTTTAAGAGAACAGACCTCATGGAAAACAGTTAATGGCTTCACTATTGTTATCTTTGACCTTCTACAGATGTTTATTCACAAGTATATGTTGTAAGGGAAGCATAAATACAGCCATCTCTGCAGTATCCGAATTCCAACAATCTCCCATGCTTCATCTTTTCGTTAGTAATAAATATTTGCATTTAATTTCACATCACAAAGTTATATCAGACTGTCCAAAAGACATCTGTGTCTATGTCAACTTTCAACTAATCTCGCTGTTTTATGTCTGATATTATGGATAATCTCAAATAGCATTAAAACTAAAATCACATATGCATGGCTTTCATTATTACATAAATTTTTGGCTATGGACTTGCCTTTCCTAAATACATACTCCAGAAGTTATCTGTGACTCACCAGTGGTTACAATGATCCTCACAAGTTAAGAAATAAAGAATCTTCCTCATATTACAGATGAGAAAACAGAAATCCACAGAGTCACTGTGACTTAACTCAGTCACATGCTTATTTTGTGGTGGAACCAGAGCTCAAAATTCCCAACCCCCTGTTTAGCATAGTCAGTGGTAGAACCAAAATGGCATGCCTGGACTATTTCTCATGACCCAATAATTTCCAAACTTGGAGAGTTGCAATACTATTGTTGATCTCTTGGACATTAGCCCACAAGATGGCAAATCATTGTTTAGAAAGATATTAAAACCTTTCAGATAATTGGGAGCATATTCCAGAGTACAATAGTGCAGCTAAGAATTATAAACTGAATAAATTCTTCATTTAGTCCCTTAAATTCATTCTTAGCTCTTCTCCTCCCTGATCTGTCACTGTAAGCCTGCCTCAATGACCCACATCATCTTACCTCCTTTGTGGCCTGACTTAAATAGGGCTTGGCCCATGGGCATCACCAGAAGGAAACCAGAGGCTGGGAGGAGAGAGAAATAAGTATATTTCTTCCCTTTACACTCTATGCTTTGAACCACATTTCCACCAATTACTTTCTTCCAGGACTACAATTAATATTAGGTGACCCCCTCTCTGAAGCTCCTACTGTCTCTAGGCTCAAGTAATACTATCTCCCTTCAAGCCCAGGGGCTAGACTGGCTTCCTTTGTTGCTAGTCTCTAGGTGCCTTGACATCCCTATTCATTTCCTTAATGCTGTTCACCCTTCATGGGGGTGGAGGGCTTGAGCCAAGTGATTTATTTATTTTTCTTCTGGAACTTGAATGGCACATGCATATAGAAACAATATTTACGTTAAGGTTACTCAATCAAATATACACCCTCTGAGCTGCAGTGCTGTATACATAACTGCAATTAGCTGAATCTTTATGGAAACAGCAAGTAGAAATAGTTTTAAGTTTGCTTTGGATCTTGAGTGTGATTTTTATCATAAATAACAGTCATAGGTCTACAGAGACCAGCTCAAATAGGGGAGAGAATCAGAGAACAGATTCGGATACTTGGGAAAGTGTCGCCCCTCTCCCCAATCCTGGACTTATGAGGTAGTTGAAGTTCATGTCTCAAAAACACCAGTCAAATAGAAGTAGTATTAATTACATATAAAACAGTGATGTTATCAGAAAATGCCAGAACCCTGTCTGAAAAATTGCTACATTACCTGCAAATCCCTAACAGCTCAATTTGATGTTAAGGTGTTTTCACCAAAACAATGGCTTAATCACTCCATTACAGGCAAAACTGCTTTATTAACTGATAAGGCTTATGGTGTACTATCCCTTATCCCTGGCAGCAACATATAGGTCAGCCCATGAGAGGGTGACTTACAAGAACATATATCATAGATCCATGCTTAGAAAAACTTCAAGCTTCAGCAGTTCCTGCATTTCCCAGTGACTGCACTCACTTGGAGATTGAGAGAAACAACACTGATATTTTATGTAAGAGTTTAGGTAAATTTATAAGCCAGTACTGCCACCGCTGTATCATCTTCCAGAATGCACAACTTAAGAAACTGCCTATATCTAGAACATTTTTTTGAATGCCAACAAATCATCATATTAAGGCAAAGAAATATAAGCCTTACCCATGTGGACTATTTGTATTTTATATTAATTTCTATTTAATATTAAATTAAATATTTAATCCTCTGAAAATTACATTACTTTGGTCATTCCCCTATCCATTTATTTACTCAATTTGTTTGCTTGTTTTTTGGAATTCTGGGCACTAAGTTTCAGAATAGTTAAGCTGCCCTGGGTCGACATGTCCTAAGAAGCAAAGCCTAGATAATGAAAAATCTTCCGACTCCAAGTCCCATGCTCTTCCCCTCCACCACATTGTGTGTTTGTTCATACTATTCAAAAGCATACTATCTCTTCTAAGAGAAAAGTTAATAAATCCTACTTTAATAATAAATATACTTCCAAATATATCTCATATTAGATTTCTCCCCTTTTCCTTCCCATTACCCGATTGCCAGCTGCCATCATCTCTCCTCTGGACTTCTCCAATAGTCATCTCCCTGCTTCTACCCTTGCCTGCTCTCATTCCCACAGTCCTTAATCCACAGAACAACAAGAGAAATTGTTTTCAATATAGATAATATTATGTCACTGCTTTGCGGTGAAAATCTAATGCTTTCCCATTGCACCAAGAATGAAACCCAAATTTCTTACCTGGCCTACAAGCTCCTATATGATCTGGCTCCTGTCTGCCATGCTGAGCTCCTCTCCAAACCACCAGTATTTACCATGCCTGAGCTATCTTGCCATCTTCCTACCCTCTGAGCAAGCCAGGCTAATTTCTACCATATAGGGCCTTTGCACTATTGTTACCTATGTCGGGATTGCCTTTGCTCCAATTCTACCCATGACTTTCTCAGCTTGTCATTCAACTTTCATTGAAAGTCACCTCTTGTCTGGCCACATTATCTAAAGGAGCTTCTTGCTGTATCTCCAGATAAAAATCCTATTACCAGATTTTATTTTCTTTATGATAAACATTACTCTCAAAAAGTTTTACTCATTTACTGTATTTTTTGATGCAGTTTGGACTATTTTCAGCAAATAGTCCCTCTTTCCCACAGTATTCCCTATAAGAGATATGTACTTCCCCAGTCCATTGATCTAATATTTGGCCACATGACTTCCTTTGGCCACTGATATGTAGTTGGAAGTGACAATGAGCTTTAGGGAGCATAAGTCTCATCGGCCCTCTTGTGTTCCTAATTCCCACTCTCCCCAAACCCCCAAGAGAAGAGCTTATCTGAGGCAACCACTGCCTTTCAACTTGGGTCCTGGAATGACAGATACATGGAACAAACCAGAACCCACTCATACCGTAGAACAAAGTCAAGTAATCCCAGATCTCAGAGCACGAAATAGACGTTCTTTATTTAAGGCACTGTGTATTTACTATTCTTTGTTGCCATAGCAAAAACTCAGAGCATTTATCACTCCATGAGTTATTTGTTTATTGTCTATCTCCCTGGCTGAAAGGCAAGCTCCATGAGAGCAAAGACTTCATCTCATTCACAGCACCAAAGATGGCATCTGGTTTGTAGTTGGTACTCAATAATTACTTGTTAAAACTCACTAGCAGAGTCTGTTACAATCTACCACTGTAGAAAATTTAAAATTCATTGGACAATCTGAAGCTTTAAGATGTAATATTTAAACAATTCCTAAAATTCCTAAATTTCTCTATTTGTTGACCACAAAGGACTTTTTGTTATTCCCTAAAATCAAACCAACTGAAAATGAAAACAATTGAACTATAAATATGTTAAGTAGCAAAAAGGAGCAAGCCTGAGTTGTTTCCTCCGAGAGTAACAAAGAGGTTGCTGTGTGCTGAGAGTGTTTTTCTGTCAAAACCTGAAGTAGTTGACTAGGCCACTAACCTCTCTTCCACTCAGATGCTTCCACACTAGGCCTCCTCTCCCCTCCTGCCTTTGTATTTTGCCTACTACTCCTCCCTTTTACTGGAACACCCTATTAAAAATCTCTGCATTTTAAGATTATAGCTATTCTTCAGATTCCATCCATTGGCAAAATCTTTTCAGTCTTTGCCATACAGAATTAATCTTCTCCTGGGAACTTAGGGAGGCTATTTGTACTATGTAACATTCATTACATCTTGCCTTCTATCTGGTCATGTGGACCTCTAATAAGCTATGTGAGGACAAGAATCATGTTTTATTCACTGCACACTGCCCTGACAATCGTGTAATTCTGACAAATATTGGTCACTTTGAAAATACTGAAGTTTCAAACATCCCTTACCACCCTGGTATGCGACAGGACTGGAGAAAAGAGAAAAGACTACATTACTAACCAAGCTTTCTCACAGTATGGGATTTCTGTGGAAGTAGAAAGAGAAGTCAAAAACTAAACCTGCTTCTTGTAAGTTCAAAGATGCATAAAGAGGCTGAGGTTTTTCTCTTATTGCTGATATCCACAGATAATAATTACCCAAGTTGATTCTGAAATGCTTTGTACATATGTTTGACTCTGCCACTGAATAATACTTACAAAGCTTATCACTTCTTTCAGGAAAGGATCAATTTGAATGTTTTCACATCCAAGCAAGGCCAATTTGTGGAAAAAGAATAGGCACGTTCATTATTTGGTATAATTGGAAAAATATCAAGTTATACCACCCACTAAATACAATGCATCATTCAAGCTTCATTTCTTTGGCACAAGAGGTATCCTCTTTTAAAATCTACACTTGAGAGAGTCCACAGATTAAGCTAAATAACAGTTATTCATATCCTAAATGAATCAATTGAATAAGCTTGCGTCCCTCCTGATGTCCAGTAAAAATTGTTAGCCCTGGGAAAAGAGAGTTTAAAAATCAGCGAGTGTGGAGAGGAAATCCTAACACATGATGCTGCCCTGGGAACACATTGTTGATGGGAGCCCCAGCTGACCCTGAACAGCAACGATTGGGATATTATGACCTAGGGAGGGAGGAGACGCCAGGGATGAAAGAGAGGAGCAAAAGAGAAGACACATGTATGCTAATGAAACTTCTAAAACCTCACCCAACAGAGCCCTGGGACAATGTTCACATAAGATGAGTTTATATGATGCCAGGTTAAGTCCTTTGGGTTCAGTCACTTAACTATATTGGAGTGGGGAAAAAATCATCACTATTATCTGACTGCTTTAACTGTCAAATTCCCTGATTCACATTAACAAGTTTCCCTAAGGTAACTCAGAGGCTATGTATAAATGATGGATATATATATATAATATATATTTAATATATTTTTATTAAATATATATTTATATTTTATTAAATATATATTTACTATATTTTATTTAATATATTTTACTTAATTTTAATGTATTTTTATTAAATATATATTAATATATTTTATTTAATATATATTTAATATACATATTTAATGTGTGTGTGTATATATATACATATATATATAAAATGTACATTGAAAGGCATCCAGAACAAATATCCACATGACCAGCTGATCTCAAACAAGAATTTAGTATGAAGATTTGACATCACCCACAAAGAGATTAAGATAAAGTACTTTCTTCACCATTTTGATTCAGACACTTGAAAGCCTGCTATGATCCAGAGATTGGATTAGAAACAAAAACAAATAAGATAGATTTGCTGTCTTCAAAGAGCTAGTAGTCTAATAAGGGAGACTGACATAAAGAGGTAATTTCAATACAATGCGAAAGGATTGACTGAGCAAGGCAGAAGGTAGCAGTGGCAGAGCAAACAGTGGAGTGAACTGCTGTCTGAAGAACTGCCTTTAGTTCTGCCTAAACTGTGAAGTGACAAGAGATAGAGCTTTTGCCTCATGGGAGACAGAACTCGGACAGCCTTTTCTGCCATGCTGAGCAACTTAGAGGCTCTTCTCTAAGGAATGGAAATCTATAGAAGAGTTTCAAGCCTGAAGTAAAAAGATTAAATGTGTGGTGACGTGGTTTATGGATTGATGTGTGCAACAGTTTAAGTGATATATACTGGGAACATGAATAGGGTAGAGACAGTAAGAATCAAAAAGGACAGGGCGAAAAAACAATGATGTTCTGGCTTCTTGGGAAGGTGTTGGGTTCACTGATGTTCTCTACATTATTAGAGTAAGCACACATACAATAACATACATACTTTTTTCGGTATTAAATATTTGATCTAAAAGAATTAAGCAAAGAAAAAAAGATTACAGAATATTTGAAGGTTCAAAACAGATCAGATATGTGGGCAGGAAAGTGGAAGAATCTAGAATGAGGACTGTCCCATACAGTTATGCATGTCATGCCCTGAACTGAGGGGGAAAGAGGGGACTGACCTCCAACCTGATCTTTGCTTATCACGTAAGGTTTGCATGTGCATGGAGAAAAGTCACCTTTTTCCAGTTTTCATGAATGTACTACATTGGCAAGTGGCAGCCCTGTCTAGGGTAACTTCCAGTCTTCCGTCTTGAGCAACTGAATGCTGGTGATAGTACCAGTGGCTGAACTACTAGAAGAGAAACTACTCTTGGGTCACACTGAGGGGAAATGAAGAAGATCATAATATTAATTTCATAATTTCATAATATTTCATTAATTTCATAATATATTTCATTAATTTCATAATATGATGCCCAAGAGAAGATATCCACCAGAAATGTGTACCTATGATTCTCAAGGTCGAGGGAAATGTCAAAGGTAGATACTGAGAGCTCAGTGACACATAAGAGGAGCTAATGCACAAAAGTAGGAGAGAGTAGTAAGTGCAAAACAGTGTCACTTAATCTGGAGGGGCAGACAAAGATGAGCTCAAGAAAGTGATCACTGAGCCTATTGCTCTAACCAGAGATTTAACATTCTCTAATACGTTGTTTCAATGACATCTTATTGCACTTACAATTTTCCTGAAAACTTAAAGCTTGTTTCCTACAAACCATGCAGTCAGTCCCCTAAAGTACCAGAAGCCCATTTCTCATCAACATTAAGGCTTTTAACTACGTCCTTATCTCTTCTTGAAAAACAACGGATTGC
The DNA here is from genome assembly GCF_018350195.1 of Panthera tigris. NCBI lineage: Eukaryota > Metazoa > Chordata > Mammalia > Carnivora > Felidae > Panthera > Panthera tigris. Next base: position 126,708,368 of record NC_056661.1, on the reverse strand, counting down.
CTGTCGTTGGCTTATACTTTTCAAGATGGATTCTATAAAAGGTATTTCATCTTACACGTTGCCTTAGTCAACCAAGGATATATTGCCTCATGTTTCAAGACACATTCAATTCAAAACTGAAATTTAAGCCTCTGTCTTTAGCACTTTGTCCTTTTACCCCTGTGGAAAATGGAATTTTTATATAATATTTTTGGTGACATTCTTGCCATTCAAATGGCCCAAACATTTTTTAAAGCAACATTGCACTGCAACATCTTATTAGTAAAAAGGAAGAAGTCTGAGATGGATTTCTGAAACAGAAGTCTAAAATACTTTCATCTGCAAACTATTCACAAAGGTCTTAGTGAGTAGGTTCTCAGCCAAATGCAGTGGGATTAGTTAATTAACAGAGAATTCACTATTATTAGTTACATTTCCCTTTTGAGGGAGGGGCCAGACTTTAGGTTAGACCTAGGGAATTCAAAGAATAGGATATTATCCCCACATTTTAGAGATTCAACCTGGCAGATTATCAAGAGTAAAATATCATAAATTGTCAGCTGACATTTTCTTCAGCTCTAATTACATGAGAAAATATGGAGAGGCCTCCATCTTTAATAAAATTTTATTTTAATTTTACTAAAAAGTGTTACTTCATAGCCCAATTCATTCCATTATTGCATCCTTTCTCCTCTTTTAATTTTAAAACTCCAAAATAAAGCAGGCTTACATGACTTATTATTTATGACATTTTTAATATACTCATCACTATTCAAGGTAAATGTCTTAGAAAAAGAGATAAATTATGTGTCCAGGAAGGCTGCAGTTCATAATTCTTGCTCTCTTTAATGTCAGTGAGCCCTGGACAAGTTTTCAGGGACAAACTAGCAGTTAATGTAGATTATGTAGATTCAACCTCAACCATCATTTTATGAACCAGAAACTCCTAGATTTCCAAGCCTGAATTACAAATCAATTTGATATCACATTTATTTTTATTTTATTCACCTGCTTATACCCTGCAAAATAAAATGAAAAGCCCAAAACAGTATATCGTGTCATTTATTCTCTTTGGAACCAATAGAAATGCACCTTGTCTACTCATCCAACAAATAATAACTGAGCATATACACTGTAACAGACTGCATTAGTTAAAAACGGTGTCTGTGCTGAGGACTTCCTAGAAACTTAGTACATATCTTTTTTTTTTTAATTTTATTTATTTTGAGAGAGACAGAGAGAGAGAGAGAATATCCCAAGCAGGCTCTGTGCTGTCAGCATGAAACCTAACATGGGATGGGGCTCAATCACAGGAACCGTGAGATCATGACCTGAGGCAAAATCGATAGTCGGGTGCTTAACCCCCTGAGCCACCCAGGCACCCCTAAACTTAGTACATTTCTATCACATTTTTTTTTAATTTTTAATTTAATTCTAATTAGTTAACATACAGTGTTATATTAATTTTAGGTGTACAATATAGTGATTCAACAATTCCATGTATCACCTGATGCTCATCATGATATCTATCCCATTTCTTTATAAAGTTTGTAAATTCTCAGAAAGACACACATTAATTATCTCCTAAAATTATATTTGGGGGGAAAAGAGGAAAGAGCTATTTCTCAGGATGTAAATTATCTTGTTTATTTTAGTGGAGTCATATTACGTAATACCACAAAAAAAAAAAAAAAAAAAAAAACAAAAAAAAAACCACACACGAAGAAAGGTATATGGAAGAACCTCATCTGTAGCACGATTCAAATGAGTTTATTGTATGTTTTGATGGTTATCACAATGTGGTTCAAGGGCCAGAGAATCCACAGCTAATTTCTTTTGCAAATACAAAATTGTAAGTAGTGGGAGCTTGGGCATTATTAAAAGGGTAGACAGAACATCTTCTCAACAAAAACTGCAACATATTTAAATTGTTCCATTTATTTCTTTTCCAATCCCCTACACTGCTCTTGTCATTCTCTTTGAAGCTATAAAGAGAATGATCCACCCTAATTTTTCTTTTCCCTTCTCAAACCATATTTAGATTTATTATTGCCCTTAGATTTTCAATCACTCCCATAGTGCTTCTCTAGGAATTATTCTGGATCCCTAAAGTGCTTCCAAATATATAATTATTTTTGTGCTTTTTTAAAAAAAATCAATGTTTAAAAAATGTAAAAAAGTATTCTCAAATCATCTCCTGAAAATTTAGTTTTCTAATCCTTAGAAGATATTTCCCTTAATTGTTCAAAATAACTACCCCACACACACACGCACACTTGTATTTACCTTCTTTTCCTCTACCCAGTATTCAAAAGGACCTGAATTTCTGATATGATGACTGCAAGAAATAAAATAAACCAAGGAAACAACTGATCTATAGACTCTTACTGAATAAAACATCTGAAATAAGCTTACAGTCAGTAGCAATTTCAAGTATGTTTTATCCTATTCATGATAGGTTGTCCAATTCATTAAATCTATCTCTAAGGTGGCTTCTTTTTGGCAACTACCTTCTACAATGAGTCAGGTTCAAAAAGGTCATTTTTTTGCAACTTATATTTGGCATTTACTGGTTGGAACAAAGCATTAAACCACATTTAATAACTCATAATGACCTTGAAAAGGAAATAAATGTCACCCTTCTAAGCATATTAGATAAGCAAAAGGTTAATATGAAGACAAATATTCTTTTTTTTATAAATCTTATTTTTGTTTAACAAAAGATAAAAAAAGCCATTGCATTATTTTAAGGATCCAAGTTACTGGTGTTCCCCAATGTTCCATAGTAATTCATGGCCCAGTAAAGATAAATATAGATAGATAGATAGATAGAGAGAGAGAGAGAGATAGAGATAAAGATATGTATTTTTTTCCTAGTGATACTAGAAATGGGTATTTATTCTTTTCATCATTTCCTCCCTCTTCTCTCTTTTTAAATAATATGTCCATACTGCATTTTCATAAAGTCCACTGTCATTTCCCAAGGTGCCACTCTGGCCAAAGCTGATTGGAAGAAAAAGCCTAAGAGGAGCCAATTATATTTTCTCACATCCATCATTTTACTGGAGTTTAAACTAAGAGAGCCGAGTAAATGTTGAATATGTTAGCTAGGAGATTATTTTCTAAATACTAGAATGGTCATTTTTTCACCTAATGCAAAATGATGTAAAGAGAGTCAGTTAACAAAAAAAGTGGGAGAATGAAGCAGACACAAGAGAACTGGAGAGATACAGACCCTGAGGACAGGAGAGACAGAGAGAGTGACACATCCAATGCCAACCCTTCCTGAGATCAGACTGCACATCCTACCTTTGAGTTCTGTAAGATCTACCAAATCTTCCTTCTGTCTTGGCATATTTTTAATAGGTTCTACTTCATATAGTCAAATCACATTTGATTCAAACATTGATTTCTGTTCAGTATACAGGTAAAAGCGAGGTGCCAGGCATTGTCAGAAAAGCTGACTTTGGCCTTGTCTTACAATTAGTATCCAACACAGGATATGTGGTTGCCAAAAGGAGCTCTGCGACCTTAGTTAAGTCATGGTAACTTTGAGTCTATGTTTCTTTACCTTTGAAATAAAGGTATAAGGACTTCCCACTCTAAGGATCTGACAGTATGGCAGATTTGATACCCCAAACAAACTTTTGAATAAAATAAAATATCAGATAAAAATTTTAAAGTATTTTTTAAATGCATCACTGAGCTAACACAAAAATAATAAGGGTGTCAAGCCTCAAACATAAAATAACTCGGAAGCTCTAGGAGATAAAAGAATGCCAAGATCTAGTTTGACCTGAAGATTTTTACTGAAGTTGGGAGACCCTAAGCTTCCACCTAGACCTGCCTAGGAGGTAGGGAATGTGAGATAATGCCCAGGGCTCCTCAAATCTGACTAATCTAATAAGTGGTCCCTGCCACCCTCACTGTGGAAGGGTAAATGAGACATAACCCCACTGCACAGAACAGAACAGAAAAGAAATTCATCTATGCCAACTAAGCTCTCTTAAAGGGAAAAAAACATATATTTACCCCAGTAATTCATAACCATGAGCCATCCTAAACCACATTTGCAATCTGTATTCACACTATCTATGTGATCTGAAAAAAATCCTCAAGAGGAAATTTTAATTTATGGTGGTTCAGGTTGGTAGCAGCCCCAGGGAACTGGCAAAATAACTGCAAATCTTATTTTGAGGTGTATTGATCATCAACTAATTAAAGAATAATTCAGACAGTAAATTAAATGCAGCCTTACTTTCTAAATACAAAGCTGATCATATCAGTTCTGAGCTTTAAAAAAATTGTCATTGCCTTTTAAAAGTCAAACTTTGTTCAGTTTCCTCCCAGTCACACACATATAATGATCCACCTACAAAGCATTTTGTCTCCTAGTCCCAAACATCAGAGTTGTTTAGAGGTTTTTACTACACAAAGGAGCAGATTCCTATACAAGGAAGGAATTTCTACAATGGAGCACCAATAACAATGCACTGAAATGGAAGTTCAGACTGCTAGACCATGCTGGGATCCTCTGCCATTGGGAAAATAGATAAAAGATCTTGTTGACCAAGATCTCAAAGTGGTTGTTACTATTAAATGGGTTCATGGAGAATGGCTGGAACCCAGGTAATTCCCTGGAACACGTTCTTTTACAATCATGCTTAGTGATAAAAATTAGTAACTTGACTTTTTAAATGAGCAATGGACTTGAATAAAAATTTCTCCAAAGAAGGCATATAGGGGCACCTGGGTGGCTCAGTTGGTTGAGCATCCGATTCTTGATTTTTGGCTCTGGGCATGATCTCGTGGTTTATGCATGATATTGGGTCCCACATCAGGCTCCATGTTGACAGCACAGAGCCTGCTTGGGATTCTCTTTCTCTCTCCCTCTCTCCCTCTCCCTCTCCCTCTCCCTCTCCCTCTCTCTCTCTCTCTCTCTCTAATAAATAAATAAATAAATAAATAAATAAATAAATAAATATAATGAAGGGGCGCCTGGGTAGTTCATTCAGTTGAGCATCTGACTTGCTTTCGTCTCAGGTCATGATCTCATGATTTGTGAGATTGAGCCCCATGTTGGGCTCCATTCACTCAGTACGGAGGCTGCTTGGGACTCTCTCTCTCTCTCTCTCTCTCTCTCTCTCTCTCTCCCTCTCCCTCTCCCTCTCCCTCCCTCTCTCTCTGCCCCGCCCCTGCTTACACACACTCTCTTTCTCAAAATAAATAAGTAAACTTTATTAAAAAAAAAAAGAAGAAGACACATAAATGGCTACCAGGTATAGAAAAGATGTTCAACATGGCTAATCATTGGAGAAATGCAGGTAAAAACCACAACATCCCCTCACATCTGTTAGGATGGCTATTATCAATAACAACAACAAAAAGAAAAGCATTGTCAAGGATGTGGAGAAATTGGAACTCTTGTACGCTATTGGTGGGAATGCAATGTGGTATAGCTGCTACAGAAACGAGTATGTATGTTTCTCAAAAAATTAAAAATAGAATTACTATATGATCCAGCAATCCCACTGCTGGGTAAAATGAAAGCAGGATCTTGAAGAGATATCTTCACCACCATGTTCAGTGGAGCATCATGCACAATAACCAGGATATGGAAACAAATCAAATGTCCATTGACAGATGAGTGAATTAAAAAAATGTGGCATAGGTTTCCCTTCTTATAAATAGAACATTTCTATGAAACCTTTCATAAATCAAAGAAATAATTACCATTAATTCATACAGAAAAAAATTGGGGGCATTCCCAGACCCCCAAATAATCTGTCTTAGGTTTTCTGATACCTTAGGTCATATTTTGCTAATGGATATACAAAATAAATCGAGATAAAACACAGATGCTCACAGACACAGTTCAGAGCTATGGCAGCTTGATGCTGAGATGCCAAGGGTAGTTCTTAGAGAAGGAACTTGGCGGGGTGTGCGCTGCCTTATAAATGGTTCACTGCAAAACAAACACTGAACACTATTTTTATCTTTTTTCCTAAAAGTGAAAATCCTTTTCAGATTTCTTTCCATTGATCAAAACAGGTATTAATGTGAGGCTTTCATAAAAGCGAAGTGTTGTAAAGCAAACTTTCAAAAAGTGGGGGATACCTGTATATGCCTACGATGGAATATCATTCAACCTTTGAAAAGAAGGAAATCCTATCATTTGCAACAATATAGATTAACTTGGAGGACATTATATTGCATGAAATAAGCCAGTTTCAGAAGGACAAATACTGTATGATTCCACTTCTAACAGGTTATTTAAAAGTCAAATTCATGAAAGCAGAGAACAGAATGATGGTTGCCAGGAGATGAGGAAGGGGAAAATGGGATGTTATTGTTCAACAGGCACAGAGTTTCAGTTATGCAAGACGAATACGTTCTAGAGATCTACTGTACAACATAGCACCTATAGTTAACAACAGGGTATTGTGCACTTAAAAAATTTATTAAGAGGATAAACCTTACACTAAGGCTTCCTACCTACCACACAAAAGAAAAGGCACAGGTGGGGCATACAAGGTAACTTTTGAAGTCATGATGGATGTTTGCTGCCTTGATCGTGATGATGGTTTCAAGGGTGTGTGCATGTTTCTGAACTCACATACATTAAGCATGTACAGTTTTTTTTTGTTCTTCCTGTTTTTGTTTATGCCTTGATAAAGGTGGTAACAGAAATTATATGAAGAATCAATGCCCAGGGTTTCAGACATTTAAAGAAGCAGTGTTTGGAAACTATAACCAGGCAAACAACGCCTACCACATACAAACAGAATTGTAATGGGTAGTGCAGAAGAAATCATAAGTACAAGAACTAAAAATTCTAACCCTCACTCACATTCCCTTTATTGCTGGGTCATTTTTCTTTTAGTAATTGCCCTTGTCTTTGCTGGTGCCCTCCACCAATACTGTAAATGGTGTTTAGTGATAGTGATTAATTTGTCATTCAGTAAGTAATGTGGGTAATATCAGGATGGACGGATCACAGGGAGACCACAAGGAACAAAACGCCACCCAGATATCTCACACATGGATTGAAATGCAGGAATTGGCCACAACTTCAGCCTGTTTCCCTCTGAGAAACGAGTGAATATAGTTTAGGTTGTAAATAATATAAGAGGTAGGAGCATTTTTGAATGTCGATTATTAGTGTTTCTCAACCTTTTATTAGTATCTCCCTTTATTAGTATATAATTTCAGGGGTGCCTGGGTGGCTCAGTCAGTTAAGCGTCCGACTTCGGCTCAGGTCATGATCTCACGGTTCGTGGGTTCGAGCCCTGCATAGGGCTCTGTGCTGACAGCTCAGAGCCTGGAGCCTGCTTCGGATTCTGTGTCTTCCTCTCTCTCTGCCCTTAACCCACTCACATTCTGTCCCTGTCTCTCTCCAAAATAAACATTAAAAACAAATTAAATAAATAAATAAATAAATTTAATTTAAATTCTCCCTAATGAGAGAAATTAAATAGTAAGGAAGAAGATTTTGTCATGTAGGGTTGAGGTTTAGAGAACCACAAACCATTGGGATACTGTATTTGGTTCCTACTTCTGCACAAACTACCACAATTCAGCAGCTTACAAAGGATACTTTTTTTCTCTTATCGTCCTGGAGCTCAAAAGTCCAAAATCAGTTCTACTGGGCGACAAGCAAGGTGTTGGCAGGCCTCAGATCCTTCTGGAAGCTCTGGGGAAGAATCCATTTCCTTGCCTATTCCACATTCTAGAGGCTGCCTGTATTCCTTGGCTCCTGGCTCCTTTCTCTATCTTCAAAGCCAGCAGGGTAATTCCCTCAGATCTTTTGCTTGTGTCATCACGTCTCCTTTTACCGACTCTGAGCCTTCTGCCTCCCTCTTAGAAGGACCCTGTAATTACACTGAGCCCACTCACATAATGTAAGATAATCTCCTCCTTTCAAAGTCACATCTGCAAAGTCCCTTTCTACCAAGTAAGGTAACATAGTCACTCACATAAGCTGAGGATCAGAACATGCACCTCGCTGGGGGAGCCAAAAGCCTACCACAAATATTCAGCCTACCACAAATATCTAATATTCCTTCCCCTCCCCCAGAACCAATTTTGCCTCTTTGAGGGTAATATGACTACCATTTAGAATGCATGCTATATATATAGGAAGGATATATGTGCGTGCTAAGTAGCCAAAGGATGGACTTTACTGAACAGCTTCAAGGGTTGGGAGCACTTCCATCCATTCTCCCCTTTTCTTGGTACTAGCAAACCAGATTTCCTCCAGAGAATGGCCCTTTCTTCATTACATGCAGCCTTAATGAACCCATATATCAAGGGGCCTGCTTTCTCCCAGTCAGGGTGCAGGAATCTGGTGGTCAACTAGCTCCTCTCTGTGAGCAATAAAAAAAGAAGGGATTGGGGTTTCATTCAGCATGCAAGGAGACTGTCTTAGAGCCCACACTTCCTTAATTCCTGGCTCTTCTGCTTTCCTGGATCCACCAGATCCTTCCAATATATTCCATCTTTGATTGAGTTGGCCAGAGCTGATTTTTTCTTTCAGCATGCACACAAATAACTTCAATTCAATCACAATAAAATACTTTAATTTCTTTTTTCTTGTGTTTATTTCTTTATTTTGAGAGAGAGGGGTAGAAAATGAGCAGGGTAGGGTCAGAGAGAGAGAGAGGGAGATGGAAAATCCCAAGCAGGCTCCATGCTGTCAGTGCAGAGCCCAATGCAGGGCTCAAACTCACGAACCGTGAGATCATGACCAGAGCTGAAACCAAGAGTTGGAGGCTTACCTGACAGAACCACCCATGCACCCCAAGATACATTAATTTCTGATACCACTATTATACTTTGGGGTCCAGGATTTCAGGAAAAATGAATAATCCCCAAAGTCCTTTTACTTCCATTTTGAATCAAAATGAAATTGAGCAATTTAACAATGAAATAAGTAGAGGACCACTAGTCCACAAAACTTTCTGCGATGGTGGAAAAGTCTTGCATCTGTGGTGTCCAATTCAACAGTCTCTAGCTACATAAAGCTAACCAGCACTTGAAATGGGGCTAGTATAACTGAGAAACTAAGTTTACAATTTTATTTAATTTCAACTAGGTCTAATTTAAGTAGTCACATGTAACTGTTTGCTATCATACTGGACAGAGAAGAATTGGAGCTATTGTATTTTTATAATTAAGAATGGCATCACACATGATACAGCATCTCTAAAATAAATGACAAGAGCCTTAATCATGGGAGCTAATTACTCTTAGTTTTACAAATTCTCTGAAATTTCATAACAAAGACCCATGGTCACTGGCTGGATATTTCTTTTGCCCTTCCCAGTCAAGCCTCTATTGTTTTCTTTAACACTCTTGGCGCCTTAGGCTGACACGTAGGGATTATATAAATGGACTCCATTGCCCTCTGGCTTCCATTGGAGGTTGATTACTGGGAATTCCCAGCAGATGGAAGGCAAGGAGCAGAGCAAAGTTGGTTTGCTCATCTCCCTGTTCTCTTCCTGCAAGGTAGCTATGGGCTAGCAATATCCCCCAACCACAACTAACAGCTCTTTTCAGGCTGGCATCTCCAAATGCCTTTCTGTCTGCAGGTTCTCGTAACAACACCCTGTTTTCTGTCTTCTGGCCCTGAGATAGTGATGGTACCCCACTGTTACCAGCTCTCAGGTATTTAAACTGTGTTCTACCTTGCTCCACAAACTCCACCCTTATTTATTACTCTGTTTAAGTATCCCAACCATCTCCAGCTGGGACACTGACTGATAAAATCAGTTAACATTTTCATTTCATAATACTTTAGAATAAGGTTTAAAACTATAAGCTAACAAATGGATATATCTCACCATAGAGGTAAAGAGGACCCTAATCAAATGTGTCATTGCTATAAATATTTGTCATTTAACACGTACACATATACACACACAGCACAAATGCACATACTCAGAGTTAGAAATAAAGTCAATTCAAAGCTCTAAGGGACAGTAACAATATTTCTATCATTAATAGCAGATATCAAAGATTCTTCTACAAAAGCAATTACAAACATGTTGACACAGATCCTAAACTGCAATTTGGTCAGACTCCTGGGAACTTGTTTTCAAACGCAGGTCCCTTGGAAAAGAAGATAAAATGTCAGTGGATTCCCATCAGTTCAGCCTAGTTAGGTTACTATTAATCAAAAAGGAAAGTGGAAGCAGAACTTAGTGTTATTTATCAACTAAACACAGTTGGAAACAAAAAATGAAAAAACTTGTGTTTTGCCAGGAGGATGAAAATATGTGATATCCAAAAGAAACTTCAGCAACTGAAGAGCTCATGCAACTGAAGATATTTCCAGACTATGCTGTGAGTGGTCCTCTAGGAAACTTCTACAATCTTCCTTAATCTAATCTGATGGGAGTCAGCCCCTCATCCTTCTTTCAAAAGAAGCCATTCTGAAGTTAATCTCCCCCAAATTTTAATTTTTTTTTTTTGCGAAATTTTAATTTGAACAAGTCCCTGCTAAAAACAGAAAAAAAGAAAAATATGAAAGCCACTTCTGCCTCAAAAGCTATCCCTTTACTTGTCGTTAACAAATGGGGTCCTATGTAAGATAAGTAAGGACTTCCCCAATGTCAAACATCTTGGCCCTCAAATCGGGTATCTACTGATTGTTCTTAGTATTATATTCCAGTTATTCTAATTAAAATATCATCAATGTTTTCCTTTTACACATGTGTGTATGTAATTATGTATATATTGTATCTGTGTAAATATCTTATATACGAAATATATGTCAATTACATATATACACATATACGTATATTTATATTTATTTACTTATAAACTTTTTAAGGATCTTTAGGAGGAGTGTTTGGTCCAAAGTTTAGTTACTGGCTACACTGATTAGAGCAATACTAGCTGCCACAATGTGTATTGCATCAAACTCAATAGGACTTTATTTCTTGCTGGACAGGTGATCAGATCAGTGGGGTTCAAATCCTCACAGTCATTCAGGGACCTAACGTGACAGATGCTTTGCCATCTTCAATATGTAGCTCCCAAGGCTCTCATGGCCATCTCCCTCCTAGACAGCCAAACAGGAAAAAACAGCATGGAAGATCACACTTGGAAGATTTTTCAAGGCCAGAAAAATATGGCATATATCACTTCTACCTACATTCTATGAGCTAAAGAACCAAGTCACATAATTATACTGAACTGCAGCAAAGGCTAGGAAATGAGCCTAGCTGTTTGTTCATGAAGGAAAAAAAACCTGGGGATTTGAAGAACATCTAGAAGTCTCTGCCATGATAGCATTAAACCTTTCTTGCAGGGGTGCTTGGGTGCCTCAGTCAGTTAGGTGTCCAACTCTTGATTTTGGCTCAGGTCATGATCTCACAGCTTCATGGGTTCGAGCCCCATGTGGGGCTCTGTGCACTGACCACACAGAGACTTCGTGGGACTTTCCCTCTCTCCATCTCTGCCCCTTCCCCACTCGCTCATGCACGCTCTCGCTCTCTCTCTCCCTTTCTCAAAATAAATAAATAAACTTAAAAAAAAAAAGCACGTTTTCTTTCAGCCCCTGAAACATATACCTAGGAAACAGGAAGAAAGAGAACCGCCCCCGTTTTCTAAATGGGAAAGCTACAGCATAGACAGTGTGCTGACAGCAGAAGCAAAACGGGATCTCCCACCTCCAAGCTATTAGGCCTGAGACTGGTATGACCATCCTGCCAGAATGAAACACAGTGAGCTGAAAACATGGCTTACGCTAGGGGAGAGGAGACAGAGGAATAAATAACTGACCCAGCTCCACCATTCACTTCATTCATTGCTTACTTCACAGTATCCCATCTATGAAACTCACTGCCCACAAGAGGGGAAATTGAACCTGCTGAACAGCCAGAAGACTCTACACTTGCTACTTATTTCTCAAGTTGTGGTGTAGGGCTAAACCCTCTATAGCAGTTCCAAAACCTTACAGTGGTTAGTTAAGAGAACACCGGCGGCTCTACAAGCAGAAACCCTGAAATCTCAGCAGCTTAACACATACATTTATTTCTCCTGCGCATAAAAACGAAATGGGTATTCCTGATAAGCTGCCAGCATTCCTGTGAGCCATGTTTGAAGACCCAACCTCCATCCAATTTGCTGCTCTTCTATTTTCAACATGTGGTTTCCAAGGTTACCCCAGGGGTGTTCATTCCGTCAGCAGCTGAGAAAAAGACAGGATGGAGAAGGCAGGTCTCGCTCTTGACCCTCTCTTCCTGCCAGTGACACACAGCAGCCCTGCTCATGTTTCATTGGCAAGGCCATTGGCATGGCCACACCTAGGGGTAAGGGAGGCTGGGACAAATGCTGTTGTTTCCCAGCAACGGTTTTATACTGTAATAGGAAGGACACACATTTGTGATGAAGAGCGAGCTCTCACTGTCACAACCCACTAGGAACCAGTGGAAAGAATCCTTTTATTTCACTAGTTGTTATCTGTGCCACAAAGAGTTCTGTTTCCATAAATAATTGCTTACAGTGGGCTTTCTTTAGCCTGGTGTGGCTGAGCTTCAGAGGTAAGTGAATACTTTGAAATGTATTCAAATTTTCACAAGTACAGACTACATTTTTAAAAAGGGTCCATAGCCTTTATTTCAGATTTTTCAGAGAACTTCAAGAGACCCCCACCCAGATATTTTTACATCATCTCCACATAGAGATTTTTCTAAACTAGCTTTGTCCTTCTACACCTCGTTCCCTAACCCAGTGGTTTGTGAACTAAGGAATCACACCCACAGAGGATCACTCTGAACATACAGATTTCAAGATGCTACCCCAGCCTTAATTCAGTGATATTTAAATTGGGGTGAAAGGGATGTTAGGCAATCTGGGAATATGTGTAATTTTTTAAACTTTCCACGTAGCCATTGTTCTTACTCCCTAGCTAACCTGAACAGGTGTATCTCTTGCTAAAGAGAGAGCTTGCTCCTCATTAGTGTTGCCAGTGTTTAGCTCCCCCCCACTCAGAGCACACATTCCGTTCAGTCCAGCCACAGTTCAGCTTGTTTCTAACACACACAATCTTGGAATATTCATCAGATCCACTTTCGTTTTCATATATCCCGGAAGGACCCCTTTTTACTTATGATGACTTATATGACACTTATTAAGCATCTCCTACATGCCAAACATCATGCTTATCGCTTCACATTTCATTTAAAAGTCACAGCAACCCATTTGCAGATGGGTAGACTGGGGTTCTACACCTGTATCATTCGTCCACTGTCACAGGGCTAATAAGTGCCTGACCCTAGAGTCACAACTCACTGCCTGATTCCATTCTATTTGTCTGATACGAGAACCTAGTTAACCTATTTTTTTTTATAAGAACCTATTTTTAATCCCTCCTTCTCTTCACAACACTGCAGAATATTTTCAAGGCTTTATTATTGGCCTCTCCTACTCTCAGCAGTTTTGCTCTACTCAAATACTACTTGAGGCTTTTATCTTCCCCCATTTTAAAATTTTAATTATGAGGAGTCCATGTATTAAAAAGAGGAACTCTGTAACTATTTCCCAGTGGTAACAATGCATGTATTATTTGTCATCAATTTTTTTCCATTCAGAAGCACCAAATGAAGTAGATGTGAAACATTCAGGATGTCAGGCTGAGCTACAGAGTTCTTTTTCTCTGCTCAAACAGAAAAAGAGATACGTTGGTTGCTACAAGTCTACAGATATCCTTAGAGCTTTGATCACAACATGCATAGCTGAGTGAGGCTGTTAATGACAAACACTTCAAAAAATAATTAACTGTTATATGTAACTTCACGTCTCAAGGAACCCAAGGTGCAATATCAGGAATTTATGTTGAGACTGCAAATTATTTTCTGGCCAGATGGCACATGGTTACATTTCCTTAACTCATTCTGTTAACATCCCATGCTGTGTCTCTTTCTGAGTCCCATCTCTGCTCTCACACCCTGCTGACACGGTGTGACTGAGCTCTACTAGGAAAGACCTGGAACCTCCAAAACCACTTCTTAAGTGGCAGAAAGCTCCTGATCATAAAAACTTTAATTTTCCTACTGAATAGGCCACTTTAATCACTTGGTTGGAGTTGGAGAAGGTGGAGAGTGTTTTGTTCAATTTTTTTTTTTTGCTTGAAGGAAAAGTTAGGAATTTTTTTCTCCTTAGTAATTTTTCCTGGGGGTAAGTTGGAAAGGGAACAGAGACAAAACATAAGTTAGTCAATGACACTATTTTGAATTTCACTAAAATATTAAGCAGATACAAATGGTTAAAAGTAGTTTAAAAATAGTTTATAATGAACTATTTGTGGATTTTAATTGTTCTTGCCATCATTATATCAACCACATTGTTTTCTGAAAAATACTACAGGTAAGAAAAAAGGTAAAGGGGAGGAAGTGCCATCACAATATAGATCAGAGACATTGACTTGGGGCAGACATCAGTGACTTAATAAATGAATTTAAAAGTTAATTAGACAATACACCATACATAGATACACTTCATAGTTACTTACTGGTATCCAACTCACAGCCCCCTAACATCCCCTCACTCTAAGCTGTCAAGGTATGTGCTGGGCAGGAACCAAGTAGCTCCGGGATGGGGCAGAGCCCATGCCCCTTGTGGGTTGCTCCTCCCTTCCCCCCGTGTTGTCAGGATCCCTCTTGATTGGGGCTCAAAGTGGCTGCAGTCAAGAGTTCCCACTCCACTGGCCTGGTTGCAGGGTCCTCGTCTGGGGGAGGGAGCCATGCCCCAGCTCCTTTCTCATGTCTCTGGATGTGTTTCTATTTTGCACTCTTAACATCTGCCAAAACTATTTACATTGAAAAAAAAAAATCTTGCTCCACACTATTTTCCCCTTAGCTTAATTAGAAACATAATTTTTTTTTCAACCCTTCAGTCGTCTTGCATCTCCAGTCTCCTTGCATCTCCAGTCTCCTTCTCCTGGCTAATAAACATATCCAGATTTCTTCTATCCTGAAAATATTTCCTTGCTTGGTCCCTACCTCTAAGTCTGTGCTTGTTTTCTGTTCAGCTGTTTCTGAAAAATATTCTATTCTAGCTATCTCCTCATCCTTGCGTCCCATTCCCATTTTCTCCCAACCACGAAAAGCTGGTTTTCACCTCCTACCCATCCCACACTTGCCTCCACTCTGCAAAAACTGCTCTGGAAATGGCAACCAACAATCTCCATAGTGTCAAAACTGTCAATTGTCTATTCTTATTCTACTGGTTCCTTCTGTCCCATTTGAGAATGATAGAGACCCAATCCTTTCTAAAACTGTAAACCCTTGGTTTCCATGGTATTATTCTCTCCTAGGTTTACCCCCTTCTGACTATTCTATTACTATCTCCTACAAGTGTATTTTTGCTTCTCCTCTGCCTGTTCCTTAAAAGTTGGTGTCCCACAGAGTTTTATTCTCTTCTCACTTTTTCAGCACACTGCCTTTCTCACCATATGCTCCTTTCAGGTAGCTTCATTGGAGCTAATGATTTGAACTCTTATGTGCTAAGGACAACAAAAGCTAGTTCTATAGCACTGCCTTCTGCCCTGAGCTGCAGACTCGACCAACCAAATGCTCTCTTACATATACTCCCCTGGATATCTACAGTCACCTCCTATTCAATACAGACAAACCTGAAGGTGACCTCTTCTCCCCCACAATACTTCTTCTCCCTTTGTTACCAGTCATTCCCATGTGAGTCATTCCCCCTTTGTTACCAGTAACATTTTTGATAATAACATGTTTTGGGATAATGCCTCAGCCGTATAATCATGGAATCATTTCCTACTCATTGCCCCTGCTGAATGGACAGACCATTGATTCTCCTGACTCACAGTTGGTTGGACCAGGAGACAGAAAGATGCAGACATGTGGAGTGAAGCTGAATCCCAGAAATGGTTAAGCACAAAGGAAAAATGCATGAGCTCCTATCACTAGGATTCATGGGCAGCCTTGAATCTAAACCCACCCCACCAGTGAAGCCCAGACCTCTTCTGTTCTTAGGAGTCCACTTGTGTTCTATACACTTCAGAAGGGTCTCTGCTTCTTGCTACCAATCTAATACTGACCAATAATAACAACTTGTATCCTTAAATCAAACTGACCTCAAGTTTTCAACAGGATTACAATGCAATTCCTATTAGCATCAAGTGTCTCTACTGCTCAGAGTTCCTCATTGCCATGAACCCCCCAGAACTTACTCTAATTATAACATGGCTTTCTAGATGCAACTAGCTAAGTCGGATCTTGGGCAACATACTGTCTCTGTTCTAATTTTCTTCTCACTCAGGAACTGCTCAGAATCCAAAATGTCAAATATAAATTATTAAGAATATATTCAAGAAGTCATTTCTGTCAGTTTCCAGAATTCCTGGTGCTGCATTTTTTTGCTGTTTTAATAATCCTCTTTTAAATTCCATTTGTCAGATTACCTTTAATCAGCAAGAGTGCTGTTGCATGAGGTATACAAATGGGAAAGAACAAAATGTTCCTCAAGGTGCCTCCTCTTGGAATGAGCCTGGAAAGTGACACCTGGGTGGAATTGATTTTAAGAAAATGTACACTCTGAGTTCTAGCATGAAATGTCACACTAGATCCTAAAGGAAATCCCGATATACTAAGTACTGCCTGACATGTGAGGCTAATACTCATAACTGTTAAGTTTAAAAGCATTTCACTTATAGTTGCTTCTTTCAGGAATAAAATGAAGTCCTTTCTTCAGCTTTGGCTTAGCTACTCTTTAAGTGACTCAGAAGTAAGGTAGAGTAGTTAAAGGTTAAAGCAATTTGTCACAGCCACACGTGAGCAATTCAAAGTTCTTTAACCCCTTCATTCTGTGAGGACATTTTCCTTAAAAACAGACTCTGACATTATTTTATAGCCACTAAGTAGCTCAGAATACATAGGAGAACAAGAATCAGTAACCAGCTTCCCTGATAAAACTTTACATGGGAAAAACCATATAATCTTCCAGTCTAATTAATTTCAGAAGGTCCTAATTGGGTATTTTGTTAGGGTTCCTATCTCAGAAAAATGATAAGCACCTCCAGCCTATAACATGCTAATCATAAATAGTTAATCCTGTAGTTTTTCAAGCAACTATGATTCACCATGAATCATGGTGAAGAGGGGAAAAAAGAAAAAAGAAAACAAAAGAAAAAAAAAAAAAAAAAAAAACAAGCCTCCCAGGGTGAGCTGCATTTACTCACTCAACACCTTTGTAATTTGTTAAGCTTTTTTAAGTCACCCTTTAGTCATACCCCTAAAATCTGGATGTTGTATCCAAAGCAAAAAATGAAAGTGGGAAATAGTTCCAAAAGAGTTTGTTAAACTTTTCCTTTTACACTAACCAAGAAACATGTGAGCCAAGTCACCATTTCAATTCATTTGAGCTCAGATGAAATCTGGAGATAGATATTTTTATTAAAAGGCTACAGTCTTATTTGGTCTACTCATGAACTAAGAATGTCATAATCCTGGTTCTCATATGTGGGATATAAGAGCATATTATCATATAGTTAAATCACCAGCCTTGCTCATCTAGGATATCATCCTAGGACTTAAATGATATACTGATGAAGATTCATTTTAATAAAAACATAAGTTTCTGATTGTACTGAGTGGGAAAAAAAATAGGATCATGAAAGATGGCTATCAATAATATAAGATAATAAAATTAAAATTTTCTCTCTACTATTTAATATGCTGCATTGGAATTTCGACAGAATTCAATTTATATGTGCACACATACGCACACATTCTACCATACACCTCATGCCAAAAGTGACAGATTGGGATTACTAATTTAGAAGGAATGTGGATTGTGTCCTACCAACTTTGAAATATGTTTTAGCAACCTAGGAGAAGAATGGCTTATTATAAATAAGATAGACTACAAGTCCAGTATTTATCCAAAGTATTTATGTATATCGGAAGTAATTTAAGAAATTATACATAAAATTCACTTAACACACAGTTCAATGGATGCAAGGAATATATTTTCAAATTAGAAAGACAAAAAAATACAAAGACATATGAAAATAGGTTGAGTGCAAAAGGAATTGGGAGAAGGGGGAATTCAGGTGGGCTTTATAAATTAACAGAGTCTCTAAAGCAGTGGTTCTGAACCTTGAATGCAGATTACAATTACTTTGATTTCCTTCTATTTAGGTTCTGATTTAATTGGTCTGAAGTGTGGGCTTGGCATTAAATTTTTTTTAACTCCCCAGGTAATTCTAGTGAGCAACCACAGTTGAGAACCACTGCTCTAATAGGTGTAAACCTTGAACTGCCTCTACAGTCACATTGGGATGGGTAGAAGAAAGCGCATCATGAAGGGAGAATCGGAGGCATAAAGTTAGGCGCTATAATTTGAAAGGAGAGGTGAGCTGAGCAAAAAGTACTACTGGCAAAAACCCCAGCCACCTGGCACCCCAGTCAGAGCTCCCCGTGATGGCATTTACTTTGTGAGAGCCCCACAACTCAGAGCATGACCTTCAATTTTACACATTAGAGAATATCAATTATCAACTGCTCAATCTCTCAGAAACCTGTCTCAATGACTGGACTCATAAAATAGTGAAGTATGAGCCAGAATGCCAAAGAATGCCTTTTCAAAAGGAGACGTATCAGCTTAGTGGGTCACATATCGTACTGACATTAGGGCAAAGCTATATATGAAGCCAGATTATAGTCAAACATTAGTGTAAAAAATCAAAACAAGGATAACTAACTGCACAATTTCCATGGCTAATACAGCAAGTATGGAGAGTTGGATGCTTCCATCTCCTTCATATATGCAAACTTAATTCATGGACCAGATACCCAGGCAATTTCAAAGCAATTTTTCTCCAAGATGATGCTCTTACTCCTCATTTTTCTTTGGTTTCATGCTCTTGCCTGCCTCTGTTGGTAAATTCTTCCTTTAGCAATGTTAATACTATTGATTATATTACATTTAAGCTTGGCTTATTCTTTCAGATTTGAATCTAGGAAGCATATTATCTCTTATAATTACATATTGATTGTAGTTTTTTTTTAATTCTCAGATATCTAGAGAAACCTTAATTTTGTTACCTACAGAAGAGAATTGGGAATAAAAGTCAGAGAACTGAAGCAAAAGAGACAGTTTCAGAGGTAATGAGAAATCAGTTTGTACAGCTCTGATGAGGACAAGAATCCTGAAATATGGTGTATTTATTTATACCTCCCTTCTATCAAAATTCTGAACATAAAATGGGCTACTTATTTTAATGTTATATATTAATATGTTGACACAATGTATTTACATATACATATAATACATATATTTATAACTCTATTGTGTATTACATAATTGAGTTCATTGAGAGTTTATTTATTTGTATTTGCTTATTCTTAGAGAGTAAGTTAGCCAGTAGTTGGCTAACTCTTCCTTCTTTCCTTCTTGCAACTGTTATTTATAAAGGAGCTCTTCTCACTATAGTGCTATTGCAAAACTCTACATCAGATTGGCTTTGGAATCACAGTACTTAAGCTATTTCATGAGATTAATCCCTTTTTCATTGCAACAAGATATTAGTGTTACAAGATGAAATCAATACCTTGATTTTGAAAAATTCGAATAAGAAGAAAACATCATGATAACCTGCCCGGATAGCATCTATGAGTGTTGCTGCTGAATTATAAAAAGAAAGGAAATGTCACTTCCAATCATTGGATTTAAAAGTAAGTTAGTAATTTTAGCCCCTCTTCTGAGGGGAATTGAAGTCTTGGCTTATCAGAAAAAAAAAAAAGAAAGAAAGAAAACAGAGATGAAGACACAAAATACGCTTATATTTTATTAGGATTGGCTAGCTTTTAGGCGATACTTGACTTATTGTCATTTCATATTTAAGCATAGATACATCTCAAAGCATTTCTGGAGGGTCAGTGTGTTTCGCCCAAACCTCAGCTACCAAGAAATTGATTCAGGAGAGCTAGGCTTGTGAATTCATGTTCTGGATACCAAGCCCTCTACACTGCCTGGATTAAAATCATGGTTAGAGGCTGAAATCACCTTTATATCATGATCCAACTAATCAACTCTCTTACTTGGCACTCTTTTTCCCAGTTATCTCTAACATTCACCCAAGAGTTTCTGTGGCCCCTGATCATCTATCTTACTTCATATTTTTTCCATTAAGAAACTCACTTTAACAGACTCATACCCATACACCTGAAGTTCTTCTTATTTTCTTCCCATGCTCCAAAACTTCAGTTTACCAAACATTCCATAAATTAATAATAGCACCCTTCCCACATTTTCTCTAACTGGTACTCAAATCAAAGACACATAATCTTAAACCTTTACCCCCTCTTTTTCCAAAAGCTGCTATTTCTCTCTCTTCAGATAGGGATTCATTGCTCTTAAATAGTTGTGGCAGGTGGATTCCAAGGAGGAGATCAATATCTATTTTTTCTCAAAATTTGTAACTATAATAAATGCTAATGGTTCCAGAAATTTTCCAGAATTCTTCAACAATTTTAAAAGAATTCAATTCTGTAAGATATGATTAGATGTAACTATTGAGACACTTTCTCAAGCTGTCACTTCAGGAAAATTAGATGGTTAACTTTCTATCAAATATTTTAGAAAGTTTGGGAGGTTTTGGATATCTTCTGTGTTATGGAAACAATCTTTTTTTTCCTCAATGGTCATTTTCAAATCCTGTAAGAATATTCATCTGAATAAATACAAATCACTATTGAAACGTTAACAGTAACTGATGATATTATATTTCAGTCTTTTTTTTCTGAATGCTGCTGTCGTTGCTTTTACTAATCCCATTCTTTTAATATAGTCATGCCTGGAGAATGACAGCCCAACAGCTCATAGTCAGGAAATAAGTCATCAGAAAATAGGAGCGAGCAAGTGAGGGTCAAAATGAGGTATAAACATGTTTCTGAAGCCAGAAAAACACAGTAAATTAACACTTCTCAGTCAACTTCTTTCACACCCAAAACTGTCCATAGACTTTCCCAACACATCAAGAACAACAAAAGTCAGTGTTCTTGCATCTTTCTGTTTCTGCAAAACTCTAAGGTAACAGTTCTTGTTCATACTTCTACAGATACATCATTGATTTAGCTCCCTTCTCACTGGGAAAATTGGTGAAGTAGAAAAACAGCTGAGCTTTTGATATGAAAGAAGAGGTACAACCATTATCCAAAAAGCAAGACCTAATTTATGAAGTTTTGACCACACTTGTAAAAGGTCAGTTATTCTGTCCAGTTCCCCATTTGTAAAATGGGCATAATAGCACCTACTCTGGTCATTGTAACCACAAATGAGAAAACCTGGTGTGGAGAAGGAAGGTCTGGGTGATACTTCTCTATGCAAGAATTGAGGGAACCTTATCTCTCTACTGCTGCCTAAGCAAACAATAGCTTTGCCAGCTACTGAATCCAACCAAAATTCTTACTGTCTCTAGGAGAGCTGACAAAAGCCCATAAATATTCTACTTTAGGAGAGGTGATGGCTCTTTGTATACCTTTTCTTTATTTCAGGGCATAAATGTGTATGGTGATCTTATTCCTTTAAGCTAACAATTTTGAATCAATAGTAGTATCCACTATTTATTGTTTTGTAACATAATCATCTCTAATACATGTGTTAGGGTTCAGTGAGCTCAGATTTACGTGGACTGGATTTTCTTAAGGGAAATTTCTGCGTATTGCCTCAAACAAATATGTCCTATAGATGGCAGGCCAAGATCTCCTCTCACAGGCAAGCAATGTTTGGTCAGAAAGATTAAGTGTACCTGGAAACAGCATCCGAGGCTCACTTTTGAAAATCTGATTATGAAACAGCACATTTCTCTGTTGTTCCAAGAACAGAAAATTTGGAGCATACTTTAGAGAAAATATATAGGTATTACTGTGGAAAGCTGAACAGTCTTTCTCAGTGACGAAGACGCAAAGGTAGCATGAAAAACCTGGTTGAGGCAGGTCCCAAAAGGAGGCTGAAGCCCCACATAAAGCTTTTTGCATTACAATTCCTTAAACAAACCTAAATCAGCAATATTAAATAGATGCTCTGCTTCCATAAGGAATTGCCACAGGAATCCATACTCCAACTCTGGAATTCATCCAGGCCACTTTCACTGGGCTGCCTCACAACACTGGTTTCTTCAGCACAGATGGTCCACCAGCCGAAGTCCCAATGCCCAATTTTGCTTCATGCTTCAGCTATGTTTTCCTGATTAACCCAATTGTTTCTCACAGCGCAACATTCTGTCTTTGACACCAACACTCTTCAACAACTAGACTGTCACTATTTACAAGAACTCAGACTATGGACAGAATGGAATCTTACTCAGATCTTGAAGGGGTAAGAGGCCAGACCTATTCCTCACCAGCAGCTCCTCCCCAGAGGAGGGTGATGGGATATTTCTCAGAGGCAAGAGAGATAAATCATTGAGCAAAACATCTAAGTAATTGGAAGTGGTCTGAAGGGGGAGAAGTAGCCTCTGGATGTATATCTGTTCATTCATTTAATGAACAAATATTACTGAGTCATGTGCCAGGCAGAGTTCTATAGCTGAGGATAAAGGGAAGAGCAAGACAATGTCTATTCTCCTGGAGCTAAAGTACTAGCTGGGAGAGACAGACGTCAAACAAATGAAAAATAAAACATACATAGATGCATAACTAAAACACTGATGGTGCAATAAACAAAGGCTAAGGGACTGGAGGCACCTCTTTAGATTGGGCCATCAGAAAAGGCTTCTCTTACAACATGATACTTGAGCTTAATCTATATGAAGTAAAAAGGAGTCATGAGAGGAAATAGGGTAAGAGGATTCTAGGCAAAGGAAATGGCATGTGTAAAAATCCTGAGCTGTACATAAACTGGGTTAGGTTAAAGAACAGGAAGGTGTTCAGTGCGCCTACAAAACAGCAAATGAAAGTAGTAGATGATGGCAGAGATTAGTGGGACCACAATATATAGAACTGTGTAAAAGCATGATAAAGTGTTTGGATTTTACGCTAACAGCAATGGAAAGCAATTAGAGGGTTTTATGTAGGATAATGCCTGGTGTGATTAATGTTTTAAGATCTCGCTGGCTATGAAATGCAGTATATATTACAGGGTTCAAAAGTGGTAGCAGAAATAGCAGTAATGAGACTCATGTCTAGAAGAGACACAATATTGGCTTGAATTAGGGTTTGCAGTGGTAGCAAAGGGGCTACATAAAGTGAGTTACAGTGTATTTTGAAGGTGGCACTGAGACACTGGCTGATGCACGGGATGTCATTTACAGACTAAAGTGGCATTTACTGACATGAGAGGCAGAAGAAGAACTAGTCTGAGGGAGGAAATCCAGGATTCTTATTGGGATATGCTACTTTGAGGTGCCTCTAGATACAGAAGGAGAGGCATCCTTAGTCCAGACTGCTGTAATAAAGTACCACAGATGAGCTGGCTTACAAGCAACAGATACTTATTTCTCACAGTTATGAAGATTAGAAGTCCAAAATCAGGGTGCTAGCATGGTTGGGTTCTGGTAAGAACTCTTTGCTGGGCTGCAGACTGACAATTTCTTGGATCCTCAAAAGGCAGAAAGCAGTTGAGAGAACTCTCTGAGGTCCCTTTCATAAGGAAGGACATTAATTCCATTCATGAGGACTCCACCCTCATGAGCTAGGCATCTCCCAAAGGCCTCACTTACCATCACACTGCAGGTTAGAATTTCAACATTTGAATTTGAGGGAGATGCAAACATTTAGTCCATTGCAGGAGCGGACAAAGAAAAGCTAGATTTATGACCATTGAGCTTGGTTGGTTGGAATTATGGATAATATCTTGGAGTCACCAACATCTGAAGACATGAGACCAGATGACAGGAATGAGGTGGAAGGTCATCTAGGACTGGGCCCTGGGGCACACCACCATGTGTAGATGGGAGAGCAAAGGAGGAGCCAGCAAAGGAGCCTGAGATGAAAACTCATGGAAGCCAAGAGAAGAAAATGTTTAAAGGAGAGTTCAACTCTACCAACTGCTGCCAAGACGTGTGAGGTGAAGACAGAGAAGTGACCAGGGTCAGACTGGGATGGGGCAAATGTGGTGCCCACCTGGCACTGGCAGACCTTGACAACATGTGCCTCCTTAAAGTTTGCACCTTAGATGCCACAACTGCCTCACCCTGGTTCCAGCTCTGTCTGGAATTGACCGTTGAATTTGGCAACAGGGACGTTATTAATGAGCTCGATGAAAAATGTATCAGTGGAGGGGAAGGGACAGAGCCTGAGCAGTCAGTGATGGAAAGGCCAGCAGTGAGGAAGACAAAACAGTGAGGGTTGATAATGACACTGGCACTGAGCTGTTTCTGGGAAGAGAACAGAGAAATGGAGCACAAGCTGGAGGAAGATGTTAGGTGAGGGCAGTGGCTTAATGATAGTAAACCTGGAGCATTTTCTTATGCTGATGGGGATGATCCATGGGTGATAAAATTAATGGAAAATAGGACACTGCAATCCCAGAGCATGGAGAAAAAAATGTCTCTACTCCAGAGGGAAAAGAGGGAGAGGAGAGAATTACAGCCAGAGGACCACATTGGAAAGAAGCCTGGGTTTCCCCAGATAAGCAGCCACTCAAAACTCCATGTTGCAGATGCGTAACTCAGGCTGCAGAAGAGATATTCTGCTCCCAGACTGTGCTCTAAAAGCCTTATCCCTTACAACCCTAGCAACATCTCAGCCTGTGCTACATTGAAATGAAAAGCATTGCTCATTCTGGTGGGTACAGCCCCATCTATAGGGGCACAGGGCAATGGTAGAGAGGGTGGCATTATCGCTAGCTAGAGAGGAGAACACATTTACGGCAATGACAGTGGTTCACCTTCAGAGCACAGAGGTGCTCATCAAAACATCTGCGGCATTGATGTCATCTGTCCATGGTAAGGGAGAGAAGGAAGAAGAAGAGGAGAGGGAAGAGAGCAAGAAAGAAGACTCAGCCCTCCTGTTGCCACAACTACCTGTTTTGTTGTTGTTTTGTTTTGTTTCGGCTGCAATTTATAGTATGTGCTCAGCACGTTATTTTCTATGCTGAAAGTGTTATGACCATCAAGGCACTGGGCTAGGTGCTTTATATCATCTTTAATCCACATAGCAGTCCTGAAAGTTGTGTGTTATTGTCCCATGTTTATAGGTCAGGAAAGTGAGGCTCAAAGAGGACAAATGATTGCCCATGGTCACTGTTTGAGTCCAAGGCCTGTGGGTGCTGTGGACAGAGAGCCGAGGGGCTGGAACACAGCACTTGGTGATGATCTGTCAGCCCTGGATGAGCCCAGGATGGAGAATGGGAACAGCACCCAGGACTCTGTCCAGACGGAGAGAAACATGGGGACAGCAGGAGGTGGGGCATTTTCCTGGTGAGCAGAGTTCATGAGGAATTCTTTTTCATGTCCCTACAGTTACTTTGACCGTGATGCCTGTCCCTTTAGGTTGGTGGGGAGGGGAAGTACTGTTCCATAACTGCATAATTCTGCAGCTAACTACACATGGTGTAATTTCCCACTCTACTCTCCAGTTGCGGCAGGTAGAAAGAAAAAAGAAAACAGGCTTATCTCCACGTGTACGATTAAATCTCTATAGAGAGCAGTGTTAGTCCTACTCAAAGACATCGGTGTTCCCCTCGTTGTATGAAAGAATTATGAAAGCGTGCCTTGCTGAGTTATGTCCTGAAATCTTTGAAGGAAACTTAAGTCTCGCTGGACTTGCCTAACTCTCTTGAAGTCTGTAAAACCGGAAGGGAAGATAAGGTTGCATAAGCTTCAATTAAAGTTTCCTTTCAAATATCCACAACTTTACACACATAAAGAGTAAGCTCTCATTAATACTTGCTGGCACATAAACACTGATAATGTTTTAAAATGTATATTCCACAGAAGAAACACATTTTCATACTTAAAAGGTTTTATATTTTCATATTTGGAAAGTTGGAAGATGGGTTCTCTGGCTTCTGACTGATTCCTTTCTTTATCAAACTCTGTGAGGCATCAGTTTTTCACCACTGATGTCCCTTCCCCTCCACCAGGTACTCAAAACAGTATTTACTCAAAATGGATCACAGGCCTAAATGTAAAAGCTAAAACTATACATTTTCTAGAAGAAAACCTAGAAGAAATGTGCCATGACTGTGGGTTGAGCAAGAGTTCTTAGAAACAAGAGCAAAAACATGATAAAAGAGAAAACTTTTAACAGAACTTAATCAAAAGTAAAGTCTTTTGCCTTTTAAAAGACATCATTAAGAAAATGAAAGGACAAGCCACAGACTAGGAGAAAGGATGTGTAAATCATATATTGTAGAAAGGACTTATACACAGAATATACATAAAGGATTATTTCAACTAAATAATATGAACACACAACCCAATTTTAAAATGGGCAGAGGGGTACCTAGGAGGCTCAGTCAGTTGAGCATCCAACTTCGACTCAGGTCATGATTTTGCAGTTTGAGTTTGAGCCCCACATCAGGCTTGCTGCTGTCAGCCTGTCAGCACAGAGCCCACTTTGGATCCTCTGTCCTCCTCTCTCTGTCCCTCCCTGGCTTTCACTCTCCCGGAAATAAATACATATTTTCAAAAAAATTTTTTAAATAAATAAAAATAAAATAGGCAGAATACTTGAATATATATTTCATCAATAAGACATGTGAGTGGTTAATAATTATAAGAAAACTTGCCCAACATCATTACTGATGAGTGACATGAAAATGAAATTAAAAGGAGACACCAGTGCGCACCCACCTGAATGGCTATAGTCAAAACAACAGACAGCACTAAGTGTTGGTGAGGATGTAGAGAAACTGGAGTTCTCATACATTGCTGGAAGGAATGTAAAATGGCACAGTTACTTTGGAAAACAGTTGGGCAGTTCCTTTAAAAAGTGAAACAGGGGCACCTGAGTGGCTCAGTTGGTTGAGTCCAACTTTGGCTCAGATCGTGACCTCATGGTTTGTGAGTTGAAGCCCCACATTGAGCTCTGTGCTAACAGCTCAGAGCCTGAGGCCTGCTTCAGATTCTGTGTGTGTCTCTCTCTGCCCCTCCCACACTCACATTCTCTCTCTCTCTCTCTCTCTCTCTCTCTCTCTCTCTCTCAAAAATGAATAAACATTAAAAAAAAATTTACCCAAGGGATATGATGGCATATGTCTATGTAAAGGCATGTACCCAAATGTTTATAGCCACATTATTCAGATAGCCAAAAAGTAGAAACAAGTCAAATTTCCATCAGCTTGTGAATGTATAAATAAAATGTGTTATCTCCATATAATACTATTCAGCAATAAAAAGGACCAAACTACTATGGATGCTAAAACATGGGTGAATCTCAAAAACATGCTAAGTGAAAAAAGAAAAATGCAAAAAACTGCATGATTCAATTCAGATTTATATTCTTCAAAAAGTATGATTCCATTTAAAGGAAATGTCCAGAAATGGAACATGTATATAGGTGGAAAGCAGCTTATTGGTTGTCTGGGACGGGGTGGGAGTAGGGATTAACTGAAAATGGGCACAAGGGAACTTTGGCAGATGATGAAACTGCTCTAAAACTGAAAAGTAATGATTGCAACAACTTTATAAATTTACTACAAGTTAAGACACTTTAGGGGTGAATTTTATCGTACATAGTTATACCTTACTAAAGTTGTTTGAAAAAACAAAAAAATTTAAAAAGAAAGAGCCAGGGGCACCTGGGTGGCTCAGTCGGTTAAGCATCCAACTTCAGCTAGCTCATGATCTTGCAGTCTATGAGTTTGAGCCCCATGTCAGGCTCTGTGTTGACAGTTCACACAGAGCCTGGAACCTGCTTCGGATTCTGTGTCTCCCTCTCTCTCCATCCCTACCCTGCTCATGCTCACTCACTCTCTCTCTATCTCAAAAATGTATACTAAAAAAAAAAAATAAATAATAAAAGAAAAGAGCTATTAGGTACTTGACAGTCAGCGAAATAGATCTATGGCTTTCACAAAAAGAATTAATTCCCCCATGAGAAATATTTTGAGACACTTGTTAAATTGGGCAAAAAGCTTACAGTCATTTAATACTACGTAGTGGTGGATATATCAGGCAGGATGTGCTATGTTATACAACAGTATCTAACATACTTAGAATAATGTTATTCTAAGTAACCTCTTAGAATCTGTGGTTGAAAACAGAGGTTAACAAACTTTTTCTGCAAAGGGCCAAATAGTAAATATTTTCAACTTTGTTGGCCGCATAGTTTCCGTCTCACCTACTCAATTCTGCCTAGACAATATATAACAAATGGACATGGCTATGTTCTGATAAAACTTTACAGAAACAGGCAGTGGGCCAGGTGTGGCCAGTAGGACATGGTTTTCCAACTTCCGACGTAATTACCACTGATTTACTTATAACTCATACTTTATTGCAAGTCAACCTGGAGGCTTTGCTCCATGTCATCTTCACTGAGACCCAACGTGATGAAGAAGTGACCACGCGGATCATTAAAATTTACCGAGGCAGAGTCCAGAGAATGTGGCAAATTTCTCACTGGTCCTTAAGTTCCACTCACATTTTATTGCCCAAAACAAATCTCATGACTATGCCTAATTTCAAAGGGGGTGGGCAATGCAAGCCACCACATGCCTAGAAGCCACCACATGAACTAGAAGTCACAAATGAACAATACTTAATTACTACAACAGAGAGAATGGAGGAAAATGTGAACTCTTATCCACTGCTGAGAAAGTAAGTCAGAAAACCACTTGGAATAATTTAGCATATTTAGCAAAGTTAAATATGCTCTACAAACCAAAATTTCTGCTCTTAGGTGGGTGCCCCACAGAATCTCCCACAAAAGTCTGCTAAAAATATACATACAAAGATGTCCACTACAACATAGTATATAATAGAAAAAACTGAATGTACCTTCAATGTCTATTAATAGCAGAATAGATAAAATTATGGTGTTTTTAATAAAATGATATCATACATAGCAGTCCAAGTGAATAATATATGGATCAATGAAAACAAATTACTTTGTCAGGATGCATATATCTAAAGAAAGTAATTTTGGGTCAAAAGGGAAAGTTGCAAAAGAGTCCATACACAATGATTCTGTTTATTTCAATTACTAAAATACATTGCTTGTGGAGACATAATATAAAGAAATGGGTACACATTAACTTTAAGACAATGCTTATCCCTGAGGACATGTGGAGGTTAAGGGACTTTCTATCTACAATATAGTATTTCATGAAAAGTATCTGAAGTTATGTCAAAATATTAATACGTATTAAATCTGGATAGTGAATAATGTGGGTTTCTGTTATATTTTTTATTCTTATTTAGATGCTTCAAATACCTTTTAAATTACAAAAAAAATAATTGCTGCAGCTAGTGTATGATTGTCAGCAGAGAGAAGTGTCACGGTGATATTAAATGACACAAAAGAGCTGGCTGAGCTGAGAGCAAGACAATGAGTTGCCCTCACAAGCTACAAAAAAAATGAGCCATGAAAGAGAACAAACGAACCTCACTGGCTGAGCAGGCTGAAAGCAAAAAATGTCGGGACTCAACTCTCTGAGTTAGGGAAAGTTAATAGTGAATAAAACCCTCAAAATATAAAGTCCATCTCTTCATGACTTTGAATAATACTTTGTGGTCATTTAAGAGATTCTTGTTAGGACTTTTACAATATAACAATTATTGTGTCTTCCACATTGTGCAAGTGTTCTATGATAACGGAAATCAAACGGAAGGGACAGAGGAAGGAAGAAATAAAGAGAGAGAATGAGAGAAACATGGAATGGAGGGGGGTTGTGTGTGCTGGAAGTTGGGTAACTGAGCTCCCATCCTTTAGCTCTGTCACTACATCGGTCTTGAGCAAGTAACTTCAGCTCTGTGAGTCTCAGTTTCTTCCTCCTTAATAAGAGGACAATGACCTAGATTCCAACTTTATATTCTATGATCCTTGAAATATCCATTCAGGTTCACATTTGGAAAAAAGGTATTCCCTGAGATAAAAAAAAAAAACCCTCATCCTCTGTCTGATCCAGTGAACAAAGTGCTAGAATAAAAAGTTAGGGTCACAATTCAGCACGAAGGTCAAAGCCACACATCATTCATCAAGGCAGTTGCTATGCAAGCATAGGTGGGGTGGAAAGTGAGCTAAAGTAGCCTAGGGAAACTGCTGGGTTTCAGACTTCCATTTATGATGAGCAGGATCCAACAGCCACACCCTCAGTTAGGAAAGCCTAAAGACAACAGTAAGGAGAAGTAAAGGTTTATGCCCACCTCCAATTTTTCAGAATCTCAGAGCAACATAAGAAACCTGAGGAAAATTTGGTGCATTCAAATCTTCAAAACTTGCCCCAAAGTTGGTGTGAAAGGTTTAGATTATATGATGTAGAACAAAGTCTGATGAGAGTGGTTTCTACCACTACACTAATACCAAGAAAGAAATACAGACAGATGAGAAGGAAGGAAGGAAGGAAGGAAGGAAGGAAGGAAGGAAGGAAGGAAGGAAGGAAAGGGAGGAAGAAGAAGGAGGAAGGAAGGAAGGGGAAGAAGGAATAAGGAAAGAGAAAGAAAGAAAGAAAAAAAGAAAGAAAGAAAGGGAGGAAAAAGAAGGAGGAAGGAAGAAAGAGGAAGAAGGAATAAGGAAATAGAAAGAAAGAAAGAAAGAAAGAAAGAAAGAAAGAAAGAAAGAAAGAAAGAAAGAAAGAAAGAAGAAAGAGGGGGGAAGGAGAGAGAGAGAGAAAAGAAAAGAGAGCCACAGTTGTTCTCTTCCCATGACCCATTCTTCTCATCACCCACCCCTGCAGCATGTCAGCCCTTCCCCACAGAAGCCATAACAATGTCTAACATTTCTGTCTAGACTGAGTTCTTTGCTTTTCAAGTGGGATTGGACCACATCAAGCCATTTTTCCCTACAGTGATTGACAAGAAATCATCAAGGAAATATAATTTGGAGGATTGAAGGTAGCACATGGAACTTGTGATCTGGAGAAGCTCCCTTGAGAAGTAGAATTCAGGATTATAAATAGACACTTTCAGGTGAAAGTTTTCCAAACAATCCAACCATTTCTACATTTGATATGATGTCATTACAAACCAAGATCTTTCCATTAAAGTGTCAAGACTCAGATTTATACAACAGACATAAAAATAAAAGCTAAACACTGAGACAAAGAGTATTAATGGAAGTTATATACATACATTAAGGGGAAAATGCACTTCTGAATGTTGTTTATGTAGAAGGCTATTTGTAAGTTTCAGCTTGCATTTCCTCAGATGTTATTTCAAAGTGTCTCAATTACTGATGTGCTAGAAACATTTCTCACATTTTAATTATGCTGTGGAACACACTGATTCCAATCAACACATTGAGGACAGTTTTAAAGCCCACAAACAATAAATAATTCTCATTCATACAGAGTCCAGGCTTTATTCGTATAGATATTAACATGCATTTAGTACCTACTATGTGCTTTACTAAACACAGGTATTTATGAAACACAAGTATTTAGATACTACTCCCTCTCTGCTGCATGGATAATGAGGTTTCCCCTTTGTGTCCCCAAGCTGACACGAGAATGACATTTTCTATGTGGCAGAGAGAAGCAATAGGTCAGCACAGCGAGGCAAGCAGAGGCCAGATCACAAAGGATCTTGTGTGTCAGATCATACATAATCTTGAAAGCTATAAAAACTGGAAATTTTTCATTTCAGGAGGTACAGGAACAGATTTTCATTTGTAAAAGATCACTCTGGCCAAGGTGGAAAGAACAAGGTAAAAGTAGGGGCAACAAAATGGGTTCAGGATCCATATAGTAATAAGGAGCTTGAGTGCAGGTACAGTTTGAATAAGTGCATTGACATAGTTTGGTAACCAAGTGAGTTAGAGGTAAAAGACTGAAGGCAAAGATAACTCATTGTTCCCTGGCTTTGGCCACCAGACAAGAAAGAGTACCACTGGCTGAAAGAGAGAAAAACCAGGTTTGCAAGGAGAGGAGAGTGACAGTTCGTTTTGAACATGTTGAGTCTGAGGTACCTGTGGTCAGTCACTGTGGAAATGTGTAGAGAATCCTAAGAAATCTGCCTAAAGCTCAGAAAAGATACATAGGGAATATTTGAGACCCCGGGTGTAGATGAGCCCTTGCAAGGAGAGTCTCTCATGGAGGAGATTGATACTAATAATACCCAACACTTTACATGTATTAACTGATGCTTTCACAGAAACCCAATGAGGTAGGCATTATCATTATCCCCCTTTTGTGGCTTGTGAGACTATGGCACAGATAATATAAGCAACTTGCCTGAGGTCACACATAGCTAATCAGTACCAGCTGGGATATGAACCCAGACAGATTGTCTCCAGCCTGGGCTCTCAATCTCTAAGTGATGCAGTCTTCCTAAGACAGCATGGGCATGGATGGGCACAGAGGCACCCTGGACAGCAATGATGTGAGAGAAAGGAAAGAATCATTTGAAGAATATTGAGAATGCGAAGCTAAAAAAAAAAAGGGATTGAGAAGGCCAAAGAAGAAATAGTTTTAAGAATTTGGAAGAGGTCAGGAATGTCAAACACTGAAAATATCATTATCCTATCATTTGTAAACACACAGGAGAAGAAAAGAAAATTCTCCGTTAAAAAAATAAATAAATAAAATTTGGAAGCAATCTAATAACAGCATTCAAACATTTATATTGAAATTATTTAATATTTCTGTCCCTTTATAATTTCTGTCCCCAGTGACCACATAAACATGAGGCAGTCAGGCAACGGGTATGAATTTCAAAGTACAAATATATGCTGTTTACAACAAAGTTTCCTCTGTTCCTCTCCTGGAGTTCAGTCTTGCCTATTGCTAGGTAAGGGCGACTGAAAACCAAAATGATTCATCCTGCTGCGACATCATGCCCAAAGGAGACAGTGAGATTAGTGAGGGCACTTCCCAGCAAGGGTATTAAACCCAATTTGTCCAGCACTAACTCCCTACTGCCACTGCCAAAGAAATGAAAAGAGGAAGCAGAGAAAAGGCAGCTTTGCAATCCATCCTTGAAAGAGCCACAATCAGATCAAAAACAAAAATCCTTAAAGCCTGTAGATATGCTCATTAAAGCTGTTGACATGTCAACAAACCTTGACATATCATGCATATTCCAAGAGTCTGAAAATAACTCTGTATCCTGAAATCTAATCTCTCATCCCCAAAGAAAACAGTAAAGCCAAACTTTAGAAAGCCTAGCCTTTTCTCATTTTCAATTGGGGAAATACACTAAAATATACGGCTCTAGAAAGTCAGAAGTTTGGTATCTCATTAGCTCTCCATTCTCTCCTTCAGTGGCAATATATCTCCCTCTTGTGGATTTCTGGGATATTTCCACCCAGGAGAGTCCTTTCGAACTTACACCTCTGACTTAATCACTAGGTTGTATTGCATAACTATAATCATAAATAAAAAATGAGGTATCTATTGTACCCTCCTCCTAACTTGAAATACTAGATGGAATACATACCCTAGCAATTCACATTCATTCCTCTTCTGGAAATGAAGTAGCTGTTAAGAAAACTGTGATAATGTATCAAATATTTATTGAGCTATTATGAAAAGCATGGACACAGGGCACTTGAAAATGCAGAGCTTGCTTCAGCAAAAATTTACAACCTAAAACAGAAGACTGAACATCCTGCTGAAAACTATGTGTCAGTTGCTTTGATGGTAAAAATAGGCTTGGACTAGGACAGCTGCCCAGGTGGAAACCCTCACCTGTGCCAAGCAATGCCAAACACTTAGATTCTAAAAGGCGGGAGTCCAGGGTGAAGTATGGTGGAGTCCTGTGACTATGAAACTGATATTTTCCCTTATATATATAAAAAGTAAGTCAATATAGGAATTAAATTTCATCATTCTGTACAGAGATAATGCTACCAGACAGAAATACTATTGAATTCTTGTACTGCTACCTTAATTTTTTTCAATATCTAGACCTCCTTTTTCTTTATTTTCTCCCTTTTCAGAAAGTATCATTCCCTTCCAAGAGTAACCCTTTTACAATTTTCTTAGCTTCACTCTCCTTTGCTACGTTTCCTCTGCCTACAATTTTGCTCAGGTCTCTTGCATCCCCTCCACTGATACTTCTTTGAACTACAAAGTCCACTAGAATTATTCCCATTCAAATTAGGCTCTACTTTGTTTCATTCATTCACTAAGGAATCCCCAGCAACAAAAACAGTGCCCAGTCCAGAGCAGTTATCAATAATTTTTTTCCTTATTAGTTATTGTCTATGCATGTCTTCATTGAAATATAACCATACCATAAAACTCACCCTTTTAAAGGGAACAGTGGGTTGTTAATATAGTGGGTTGTTAATATATCCACAAAGTTGAATGAAAGTGGTACAGTCATTGATGAGGGACCATAAGGCAAGCTGATAGCCAAGCACAAACTAGTGTGTGTGCGCACACACACACACACACACACACACTCAATTGGGATATGTGTGCCATTCCTCAGGCACTCCTGTATGCCCAAGAACAAAGGAAAGAAAAGAAAATAAATGGCTAATTGACAGAGATCACACTCATGGAGGACATGAGTCTCCATGAGTTTACAAATATCTGAGTAAATTACAAGAAAAAGACAATCTTATCAAAAAACTTATCTCCAGAAACCTATAGACTCAGTTTCCTGGAGCCCCTAGTATACCCTCCCCTCCATAGTGATGTGGGGAACAAAGGCAAGAAGGAAATGGCAGGTAAAATTAAATGTCCTTATAACCTGCAGCCCATAGACAAATACTTGAGGAAAATACAGAGTATAATGTTTGTCCAGGAACCCCCTACCATTCTAATATTAATGACTTACTAGAGAAAAACAACCTTAGCTCGTCAATAGCCAAGGACTCAGGTATCTTAGGAGTCCTCTTTAGCATACTTAAGTCCTTCTAGAGGCCTCCCTGTTGACTCTACCCCGCCCCCCAACTCCATAATATAAAACCAGTCATTCTTCACAACTGCAGCACAGCTCTTTCTGCCCACAAATTCCCCATCAAGAGTTCTCTTTTCTTCACATCCTCACCAGAACTTTTTAACTATTTTTTTAATAATAGATCTTCTAAAACATATGAGGTGATACCTTATGGCTTTGATATGCATTTTTTGATGTCTAGAGATGTTAAGCATCTTTTCATGTGTCTCTTGGCCGTTTGAATGGTCATGTGCCTTCTTTGGAAAAATGCCTATTCAGGTCCTTTGTCTATTTTTAATTGGGTCGTTTTTGTTTGGTTGGTTGACTTTTGCTATTAAGTTCTATGAGTTCCTTGTACATTTTGCATTTTAACTTCTTTCTGTATATGTAATTTGCAAATATTTTTCTTCCATTCTATAGGTTGCTTTTCATTCTGTTGATGGTTGACTTTGCTATGAAGAAGCTTTTTAGTTTGATGTAGTCCCACTTGTTTATTTTTGCTTTTGTTCCTTTGCTTTTGATGTCAAATCCAAAAACTCATTGCCAAGACTGATGTCAAGGACCTTACGCTTTCTTCTAGGGGTTTCACAGTTTTAAGTCTTACACTGAAGTCTTCAATCCATTTTGAGTTTATTTTTGTGTATGGTATAAAACAGGGATTCAGTTTCATTCTTTTGCAGGTGAATATCCAATTTTACCAATACCATTGTGTGAATAGAATATTCTTCCCCCATTTTATATTTTTGGCTTTGTTGTCAAAATTAATTGACCATATATATGTGGGGTTTATTTCTGGGCTCTCTATTCTATTCCATTGATTTATGTGTCTGTTTTTAATGCCAGTACCATACTGTTTTGATTACTATAGCTTTGTAATCTAGTTTGAAAAGAGGAAGTGTGATGCCCCTACCTTTATTCTTCTTTCTCAAGATTGCTTTAACTATTCAGGCTTTTCTGTACTTCTGTACAAATTTTAGGATTGTTTTTCTCCATGAAAAATGCCACTGGAATTTTGAAAGAGATTGCATTGAAACTATAGATTGCTTTGGGTAGTATGGACATTTCAACAATATTAATTCTAAATCAAAATTAGACCTTGTATAAAAAAGGAAAAGTGGAGTCAAGGGTGAACTATAAGGTAATAAGTTTGTGTTATTCTAAGCCACTAAATTTGTGGTAATTTGTTACAGAGGCAATAGGAAACTAATATAATCACCTTTCATTATTTAACAGGACTTCTAATGTGGATGGTCTTCCTGGCAATAATGTAATGCTCAATTTCCAGTGATGGATGAGAAGCAGTTTAGAATTTGAAAACAAATAACAAATAAAGTAATAAAGAATGTTGATATTATTTTATTTTAAACTGTACTCTAAGTATTTACATAATATGATGGTTAATTTTATGTGTCAACTCGACCTGGCCACAGGGTGCCTAGATTAAATATTATTCTTGGGTGTAGCTGTGAGGATGTTTCCAGATGAGATTACCATTTGTGTCAGTGGTGGACCCAGTAGATTGCCCTTCTCAATACGGGTGGGCATTATCCAATGTGTTGAGGGCCTGAATAGAGCAAAAAGCAGCAGACTGGAATTACACTACTGGCTTTCCTGCATGTCCAGTTACAGAGGGGAGACTCTGTAGTGGGACTTCTCAGCTTGTATAACCGCATGCACCAATTTCTCATAGCAAATAAATTAACACACACACACACACACACACACACACACACACACAGGTTCTGTTGCCCTGAAGAACCCTAATACACGTAGCTTTAGGAAAAACTAGATAACCTCAATGATAACCTTCCCATCATTCCTATGATAACTCTTCTATCTCATTCAACTAAGTACCTTTTGGCTGAACCCACAATATACTCTACTTCGTTAGTAAATCCTACAGATTTTGTGATGTTAAACTTCATTCGTTTAAGCATATAAGAAAAACTATGTGAATTACCACAAAAGGCACATTTTAATTTGCTACAAAAGTCTAAAAACATGTGTGAGCTCAGTGACAATTTGAAAACACTTGAGATGCGTGAACCTGATTTCTATCAAATAAAACCATGACATAAATTTACTATGTAATAGAAACTATGTTATGCACTAAAATCAACTAACATTTTCATCTGAGAAATAAAATTCCACAAAACAACACACACCAATTCCAACATACAGTTTGCTATTGCTATGGTCAGAATGTTTGTGTTCCCCCCAAAATTCACGTATTGGAATCCTAATGCCCAAGGTGATATTAGGAAGTAGGGTTTTGAGCAGTTAGTAGGTCATGAGGGTGGAGCCCTCATGAATGAAATCAATGCTGTCCTTAAAATGATCCCAGAGAACTCCCTTGCTGCTTCCACCATGTGAGGGGATGTCTAGAAAAAATAAAACTCTGATCTGGTTCTCCTCAGGAAAGACAAAGGAAGAAATGAGGTATTTCTAACCTCTACCTCACGACTCCAAAATAAAGGATTCTCTTAATGAACTGAAATGTAGTTCATTTTTAAATACAATAGAGTGGTGCTTCTCAAGCTATGAAGGTATAACTATTCAAGAATCTCATCCTGGAGGAGGGATGTACAAAAAAAGCACACAGTTTATTATCTTTCCGCGCATTAGCTTCTCTAGAATATGGGATTCCCAAAGGAATTTATACTATTTCCTGACAACCCCTAAGCATAAAATTAATAAAGAAGGTAAAAGAAAATTTGCTCTAGAGATTCAGAGCTGATTAACTTAAGCCATGCCCGTCCGTCACTCTCTGGAAGCCAATTAAGTAAAGTACTCAAATGCAACACTTTAACACCATAAATTAAAGCTGGCAAAAAGTTTAAACCCTATCATAAAATTAACCATTGTAAGTAAATGTACATTGTAAGTAAATGTTTTGAAAAT
Source organism: Panthera tigris (assembly GCF_018350195.1). Taxonomy (NCBI): domain Eukaryota; kingdom Metazoa; phylum Chordata; class Mammalia; order Carnivora; family Felidae; genus Panthera; species Panthera tigris. Next base: position 126,670,516 of record NC_056661.1, on the reverse strand, counting down.
GTACCTTTAAAAATAAAGTATATTTATGTCCCAATTGCTAAGCAAAACAAAGGAAATTTTTATTGTGAAACAGCCAAAATGACCCCATCAATCTTTCCTAGCTTTCCATTGGGGGAAGAGGTTCTTTGCAGTATGAGGTATGTGAAATTAATCTTCTTCAAGGGTATTATTCTGCAGGATCCTCTGAAAAAACTCATGTACAATACAACTTTTAAAGTTAACTCAGGGCTACAATATGGTCAGAAACAGAAGGAAGGGGATTCATGGTCCTGATTTATTCTTTTCTCTCTGTAATTCATTTGTAGACAGTATCACCCCCAATCATATCTCCACACAATAAATAAAGAAATGGACAGACCGATAGATTAAACTAGCCCTGTAACTCTGTCTTGTATGCATGCTCTCAATACATATTGTGTTTTTGAACTCAATTGTCAAACACCTGGCTACTGAACCATGGCTTTTATGACATAATCAAGAGAAAAGTCATTATGATGAGGAAGAAGAGTCCCATATGCTAAACCTAAAAGGCCTTGAAAATTAGGAGCCCGGGTTAATTGATTATGCTAGATGATTCTAATATTACGTATTACCCCAAACACTCACAAAACCCCACCCTTATTCCATGCTCTGGAACTATACAAGCACCAGATAAAACCATTCTTCCCCTATTTCCACATTATCCTTGACATGAAGAGGAAGGTTTCCAAACTTTACATGCTACATATAAAACCAACCTTCATCCTTCACTACATTAACTCTCACAACCTATCTGCCTTGAGTCTGAGATAGACTTATCCCTTTATTCTTGATTCATTGATCACCTCAACAAGCCCAGACTCACCTCCTCTACATATGCCTTCATCCCTGGGCTCTTCTTACCAGATGGCTGTGTCTTTACTCTTTTATGAATTCATCTCCCACCTGTCCTCAAGTCCTGAAACACTTCCAATATGTCCTCTGAAATCCACCATTAAGTGTCAGCAGAATCTAGGCACCTGGGTGGCTCAGTCGGTTGAGCATCCAACTTTGGATCAGGTCATGATCTTGCAGTTCACAAGTTCAAGCCCCGTGTCGGGCTCTGTGCTGACAGGTCAGAGCCTGGAGCCTGCTTCAAATTCTATGTCTCCCTCTCTCTCTGTCCCCTGCCCCTGCTCGTGCTGTCTGTCTCTCTCTCAAAAATAAACATTAAAAAAAAAGTGTCAGCAAAATCCCTTGTATTGATATGTCATCAGTTTGACTTGGTTTTCTCCCCAGGGTATGGCATGGCTTCATCTCATCAGACTATGTACCCGTTACCCCTCCTTGTTGCAATTATCCACAGACCTGGGTCCTTCTCTACTCCTTGAAGAATTAATCTCTTAAGTCACTGTTCACTTCCAGCACCCTGCTTGTCATTATTCTGGGTAATTTCAATATCCACCTGATGATCCTTCCAATACATTTGAACTTACCTCCTCTAATAATCTTGTCTTCCTCCTAACCCAGCCACCTACTCATTACCAAAAGAGCAACTCCCCCATAAGCTCAATATCAAGCATCCCACTCTCCCACCATCACCTCTTGTTCTCTAATATCCCAGTCCCAATCAGGGCCTATCACTTTTTCCCACATTCTATTCATATATTTAATATCCTCTTTACATAGTATAAAATCCACAGACCATCATCTCTCTTTTGCATAGAACCTCAGCTCTTTTTTCTTCCTCTTGCCCCATGGTTCTAACTTGGCAAAACTCTAATCGCAGTTAAATCTGACACTCTACCTGCTCTGTCCTAACATCTATGAATCTAAATATAGTGGAAGAAAAACATCTCACTGGATCTTTAAATCATGATCACTAATCTCGGATATTTTGAGGGCTGCCTGGTGAGTAAACCGTATTTCTCTGCTCAATTTTCTCATTCTCCTGAAGGACTTTTTCAAGCCTATTCCTTCACCTGAAAACTCCAGCAGCTCCTCATCTTCACTCTCAGTTTTGCTTCCTGTATCTCTAAGGAAAGAAGAGTTCCAGAAACTACTGCTACCATCTCTACCTACCCCAGCTTCATGTATTCCACCTTACTTTTCCATTACCAGAGGTGAATTTTCCATGCTTTCATCTAGTCAACTCCTCTACTTGAGCACGGGAGACCATAATCTCTCAAGTAAATGCTTTTGCTCCAGAAATTCTCCCCTCTCTTTCCTGATTTTTTTCATCTCTACTAGATCATTCTGTTAGGTATAAAATTACCAATTCACAAATACTTCTATTGTCAACTTCATCTCCATTTTGCTAAATCAAATCTCAATCTTCAAACTAAATGATATGTCTGCAATATCTGACTTAGTCAATTACTTAATCAATATCTGACTGAGTCAATCCTCCGCCTTGAAAGACTTTATTCACTTGGTTTCCAGGACACTCTAGTTTCTCTCCTACCAATGGGATGCTCTTCAGTTTCCTTTGCTGGCTCCTCCTCCTCTTTATGACAACAACACTGGAGGGGACCTAGAGCTCCTGTTCTGGATCTCTCCTCTATCCATATTTATTTTCTTAATGATCTATCAATCTATAAGCTGATAACTCCCAGATTTATATTTTCAGCCTGACCTCTCCCATAAACTCTAGTTTCAATATCTAACTACATTAGGCATACTCTGCCTTAATAATGCTATGTAACATACCTCATGTCTATCAGGTCACTGAAATGACTTATGATGATGCATTTCTTCCCGATTTATCTTCAGGAATGCCAAGGCATCTCTGCTTCATGCTACAGAATCAGTTCTGGTCTATTCCACATATATTTTATTCCAAGAATAGCAGTTCCTGAAGGGTTATGTATGCTCTTTGTATGGCAGAGAGAGACATCTTCAAAGGAATTGCCACATTTTTATCATATCACCAATCACCTCAGCTCAATTGGCACACTGTTATTTCTACCAACAATTAATTGGAGAAAGAAAGTCACATGGCCAAGCCCAGCCTCAATGAGTCAGAGAAGTGTACTCTACCCCAGGGAAGCCATTTAATGTAATCTACTGCACCAACTCCCTATACAGCATCTTCCAAAAAACATCTCAAACAAAAATCTCAAAACTTGTGATGGACAAAATTGATTTTATCCCCTAAACCTGCTTCTCTCACAATTTTTCTTTCACATACAACATCCAACCCTATTGCCTTTACCTTTAAATATGTCCAGAATCTGACCTCATCACCTCTATTGTAACCAACTTGGTCCAAGTCACCATCATCTCTTAAAAGGAGGATAATAATATCCCCCTAACTAGTTTCCAAATTTCCACCCTCATCCTCCTATAGTGTATTCTCAATGTGACAACTAGTATGAGTCTTTAAAAGTAAGTTATATTGGTGTGCCTGGGTGGGTCAGTCAGTTAAGCATCCGACTTTGACTCAGGTCATGATCTCACAGTTCATGGGTTCAAGCCCCGCATTGAGCCCTGTACTGACAGCTCAGAGCCTGGAGCCTGCTTTGGATTCTGTGTCTCCCTCTCTCTCTCTGCCCCTCCCTTGCTCATGCTCTCTTTCTCTCTCTCAAAAATAAACATTACAATAAATAAATAAATAAGTTATGTTGTGTCACTCCTCTACTTAACCCACCAATCATCTCCTTTACCACTCTGACATCATCTCCTACTATTCTCCCCCTCATTCCATTCCACTCAAACTTAACTGCTGATCAGTGCACACAACAGATACATTCTTGCCCACTGACCTTGTACTTGCCCTTATCTCTGCCTATATGGCTCTCTCTGCTTTTCTTAGGACTTTATTCAAATGCCACCATCTCAGAAAAGCCTCCTTGAAAACTCCAATTTCATAGCACACTCCAACTGCATAGTGCAAGGAAGTACTATGATGAACATAGCTGTGGGAACCCAGAAGCTCACCAATCCAAACTATGAGTCAATGTATAAAGTACCTTTATAGTAAGAACATGCCAATGAAGAGCAGTGGAACATTATACTTTGTCACATATAACCCTGAAATTCATTACCAAGAGGTAAGTGGTCTCTCCCTCAACCTGTGAGAGATGAATACTTCCCTTATTCACTGATGGTGGCTAAGCCATGTGACTTCCTTTGGCCAGTGGGTTGTGTAAAGAGGCATTATGCAAGCAGAAGCTTTAAACCGGCTGTAGTGATTTGGCATGACCACTCATGCTTTTAGCATTTGCCTTGAAAAGAATATGCCTTGAGTTGCTTCTGGCCCCAAATAAGAGTCATGTGGATCAAACCTAAACCATTCCACAGATAGCACCCAAGCCCAAGAAGCCCAGCAGAGCCCAGCAAGTCATATCCAACCTGCAAGCCCATAAGAAAGGAAGCCACTTATTGTTACAAGCCACTGGATTTGGGGAGTTGTTATGCAGCATTACTACAACAAAAACCTGAAAGTATTTTTATACACAATATCAGTACCATCTAGAAAAGTTTCTACAATCTTTCTCCATTATTTTTTTTCCATTACATCTCACAAAGAGTTTTACCCTTTCTCTAGTACCCAGCTACCACTATCACTCTTCTTCAGTGATAACTTCTTGAAGCAATAGTCTACATGTATTTGTCTTCTTTTACTCATTTCCCAACATGGTTTAACCCCCCTCCAATCAAGTTTACATCTTGATATCATAGAGACCATTTTCTCAAATGTCACTCATTCCTTTACCAAAAGGGCAGATACAACACAGGGCTGTGGCAGTAGGAATCATGACAACTAAGTCCATCCATAGTGACAAGTAAAGGGTTGGGATGAATTGGGGAAGAAAATGTAAAGCAATTTGAGAAGCACTATATTTCCAATCTATTGAATATTTAATCCAACTCTCTACCTTTCAATTTTTACATTAAAAATTAAAATAGTTTATTTGCTAGATGAGAAATCAATCTCAACTTTCTCAACCACTAATTTGGTAATTTTATGTAATGCCACTTCAGTTCTCTGAATCCTGATATTTGCATTCATAAATTTAGAAAGCTAAACTTCATGGGTTTTGAGCAGAAACTTCTGGGAATTTTTCAGAATTCAGAAGCAAAAGACTTCCTATTCCTCCATCTAACTCTGATATGATGCCTTAGGGTAGAGAGGGATTTGGGCAATCTGAAATGCTCAGCAATTGATTTCTTACTTTCTCAAGCCCTGTTGCACATCCCTGACACACATTCACACTGGTCATTTAGGAACACTAAGGCAGACATTCTCCAACATTCCTTTAAATACTTAGTAGGTATGTTTACCTTCTATAGATTGTGATCTGAAAATATTAACTGAAATGTTTGTATCTCTAATGCAATCTATCTATGCTATCTAGTGAATATAAGCTTTCTTTTTTCCTGTTATAATATCCATCAAAGCACTAGATATTAACACTCTTCATATTAATTTACCCTCCCAGACCCTCAAAATACCGTATATGCAAGTGCTCTTCTATCAAGCCAGCAACTTTGCAATGACATATATTATTTTCTTCATATAACCAATAGCATGGAGGGAAAGAAGAATTTAAAAATTAGTGTGAGCTTGGGAGTTGCGTATTTTAGATATAAATTTTCCCCATGACATAAACATTTGAAAGCATTACAATAATTGAATGTTTTCTTCTTTTATTATCTCTCTATTCAGAAAAATAATGATTGTATCATTTTAATTTGAGATTTTAGTATATGAAAGCATTTTTTTCATACTTTTATTCAATTATTTCAATATAAATTCACATATATATACATGCACCAGCCTTCTAAAAGTCTAATACCCCTGCTGCTCAGACAGACATCAAGCAGTTTCCAAGGGAACATTGCTTCAAGCCAGTGATCCTATTAAAAAGATCCCTCTGAGAACAAATATCTCTTCCCTTCAATATCATTCAGAAGCATTAAATTAGAGCCACTCCTCTTGAAATGAAGAGAACAATCCTGTACTTAACCATCACAGGGTAACAGAGAATTTTCCCCTTAAAAGCATAATTATTCTACAGGGTGTCAGCACTGGTATGGACCATTAGCTCTGACAGTGAAAAGCTTCTAATTCCTCTACAATTGAAAAGTTGCTCTAGATGACAAGAGATCCACAAATCATGATTATCTTAAAATCAGAGAATTAAGCCCTGTAGCTGAAAAGACTCTCCAGAGATCTGATGCCCAAGTCCTCTGGCTGGGGCAAGGAGCAAAGCCAGAAACTAGCCCTGCTGAGGAGTCCTTAAGTGATGCTGCTTGCCTAGTATCAGCCATCAGAGCAACAGATAACTCTTTAAAAGTTTTTTGGTTTTGGTTTTGTTTTTGGTATTTTTTTCTCATTACAAAATAATAAAAGTTAGAACACATAAGAAAGGACAGGGAAGAGGGACACCTGGGTGGCTCAGTTGTTTAGGCATCCTACTTTGGCTCAGGTCATGATCTCACGGTTCGTGAGTTCAAGTTCTGTGTCAGGCTCTTGTGCTGACAGTTCAGAGCCTGGAGCCTGTTTCAGATTCTGTGTCTCCCTCTTCCTGCCCCTCCCCCGCTCATGCTTGCTCTCTCTCCTTCTCTCTCTCTCTCTCTCTCTCTCTCCCTCTCTTAAAAATATATAAACATAGAAAGAAAGAAAGAAAGAAAGAAAGAAAGAAAGAAAGAAAGAAAGAAAGAAAGAAAGGGAGGGAGGAAGGAAGGAGGGAAGGAAGGAAGGAAGGAAGGAAGGAAGAAAAAGAAAGCAAGAAAGAAAGGCACAATGAAGAAATAAAAATCAACCATACTCCTCGCACCTAGAGAGCCACTGTTAACGTTTGGGACGTAGTTCTAAACTTACTCTGTGACTCTAAACTGACTTTTTAAAGACTCAAGTTAGTTCATTAGCATACACATAATGTACTTTTATCAAAGAATACTTTATTGTAAATATTTACTCCATCTTACTAAATATACTAATCAAGATTTTAAATTTCTGTAGTAAATTCTAATTTACTGTACTGGAATTTATTTAATAAACACCGATTTTGACACACTTAGGTTGTGATTTTTCACTCTTACAACTAATAGGGAAGTAGACATCCTTAAAAATATACCCTTATGTACAATAAACATCATCGCCACAGAACAAATTCCTAGAAGGAGAATTGCTGGATCACAGATATAAGTATGTTAAGATTTAATATACTTTATCAAAGTACTCCTCAGGTAGTAACAATTGAAAGTCCATCATCAGTATATGGGAATGAATACCAGAAATGGCACTGGAATCCTTGGACGGGGTCCACCCAGGACAGTTCTATCTGTATATAGCGATAGCCAGGGGAATTCTGCCATCTCTTAAAGGCCAAAAGTTGGATCACTGAGAAATATTAGATTTATATTAAAAAATAAGACCTAATAATAACATTACTAATAATGTTAATTTATAAATACTTCTAAGCATCTATAGATACTCCACAGAAAAGTTATAGCAGTAAGTTCCAGCTCCTACTCAAAATGAGCCAGAGCTAAAGGAGTTTTCTCTTTTTGTTCTAGAAACTTCTTACTGTTTTAAAAAGGCCTCCTATTGGGGTGCCTGGCTGACTCAGTCAGTGGAGCATGTGACTCTTGACCTTGGGGTTGTGAGTTTGAGCTCATGTTCGCCATAGAGATTACTTAAAAATAAAAAATCTTTAAAAAAATAAAACAAACATCTTTGTAATAGGATAAAAGGACCCTTACTACACGATTATAAGAGAACATAAACTCAACCAGCTATAAAGCCCAGACAGGTATATAAAGATATAAACTTGGCCAATTTCAAAACATTGGACACTGAGGAGTCTGTAGCAAACTGAAGTAATTTAAATTCAAATTTAAATTTGTTTTTTTTTTTAATCATGAAAGACAAATTAAATTATGGAGGCACTTTACTTTTTTACACTATACTTTATACTTTTTTACACTGTTTTTTAGAGTAGTTTTAGGTTTACAACAAAATTGGAAGGAAGGTACAGACATTTCCCATATATCCCTGTCCAAACACATGTATGGCCTCTCTCATTACTAACATCACTTACCACAATAGTACTTTTTTTTTTTTTTTTTTTTTTTTTTTTTACCAAGGATGAACCTACATTGACACATTATAATCTCCAAAGTTGATAGTTTACCTTAGGATTAATTCTTGGTGAGGAACAGTCTATGGGTTTGGACAAATGTATAATGACATATATCCATCATCATAATATTATATAGAGTATTTTCACTGCCCTAAAAAAATTCTCTGTCCTCTGTCTATTCATTCCCCACCCCCCAATTACTGATTTTTTTATTATGCCCATAGTTTTGCCTTTTCCGGTATGTCATATAGTTGGAATAAGACCAGTGTATAGCATTTTCAGATTGACTTCTTTCACTTAGTAGGACATCTTGTCTGCTTCCAACTTTTGGCCATTATGAATAAAGCTCCTATAAATATCCCTGTGCCAATATTTGTGTAGACATAAGTTTTCAACTCCTTTGGGGAAAAATACTAGGAGTACAATTGCTGGGTTATATGGCAAGAATATGTTTGGGTTTGTAAGAAACCACCAAACATGAAGGGGTTTTGGATTTTGTCAAATGCATTTTTTTGCCTCTATTGATAAGATCACATGATGTTTCATTTCTAGTCTGGTGAGGTAATGGATTACATTAGTTGATTTTTGACATTGAACCAACCTTGCATAAATGGGATAAATCCTACTTGGTCATCATGTATAAAACTTTTTATAAATTGTTGGATTCAATTTACTAATATTGTGTTGAGGATTTCTGCATCTATATTCATGAGAGATATTGCTTTGTAGCTTTCTTTTTTTATAATTTTTTTTATCTAGTTGGTGTTAGGGTAATACTCACCTCATAGAATAAATTAGGAAGTAGTCTCTCTGTTCTGTCCTCTGAAAAAGATTGTAGAGAACTGGTATAATTTCTTCCTTAAATGTTTGGTAATTCACCATGGAATCCATCTGAGCTTGGCACTTTCTGTTTTGGAAGGTTATTAACTATTGATGCAATTTCTTTAATAGATATAGGCCTATTCAGATCATCAAACTCTTCTTGTGAGTTTAGCAGATAGTGTCTTCCAAAGAAATAACGCATTCCATCTAGATTATCAAATTTGTAGACATAGAGATGTTCAAAGTATTCCTTTATTATCCTTCTAACAACCCTGGGATCTGTAGTGATGTCCCCTCTTTCATTTCTGATATTAGTAATTTGTGTCCTCTTCTTTTCATAGTTAGACTGGCTAGAGGTTTATTGATTTTACTGATCTTTCCTAAGAACCAGCTTTTGGTTTTGTTGATCTTCTCTATTGATTTCCTGTTTTTGGTTTCATTGATTTCTGCTATAATTCTTACTATTTCTTTTCTTCTGCTTACATTGGATTTAATTTGCCCTTCTTTTTCTAATTTCCCAAGGTGGAAACTTAAATTCTTTTTTAATGTTTATTTATTTTTGAGAGAGAGAAGGAGAAAGAGACAGAATACAAGTGGGGTAGGGGAAGAGAGAGATGAAGTCACAGAAGCCAAAGCAGGCTCCAGGCTCTGAGTTATCAGCACAGAGCCCAATCCAGGGCTCAAACTCACAAGCTGTGAGATCATGACCTGAGCCGAAGTCAGCCACTTAACCAACTGAGCCACCCAGGTACTCCCCAAGGTGGAAACTTAGATTATTAATTTTAGATCTTTTTTTCTTTTTTAATATATGCATTTAATGCTATAAATTTCCCTCTACACACTGCCTTGCAGCAGCCTACAGATCTGGATAAGTTGTTTTCACTTTAATTTCAAATTCATTTATTAAGTCATCCTGACAGTCAAGCAAAACATATTAAGGGAAAATTTTCACTCATGGACCCCCAGATTACAACTGTTTTGTTGTTTTGTTTTGTTTTTTGTTTGTTACTATTGTAGATTATTCTCAGTCTCTAATGATTACTCAAAGTATGCTTTGAGCAACAAAAATTTATTGAAAGATTTTTATGGATGCTTGCTTCAATGTACTCTTTAAAAAGAAGACCCAACCTGTGACATTTAATTTACTAATACTAAAATGGGGTTTCTTTCTATGAGCCTATATCCTGTCTTGTCTGTGCTCTGCCTTGCTGCAGCAATTTGTGATGTCCATATCCAGTCAGTGTAGTGGAAAGTTGTTGCAAATTTATTATTGTTAGCAATAATAAAAAATACTAACATTAGCTAATATTTACTGGATTCAGTTCAACAGACTATCTTAACTAAAAAGGCATTTCCCCATTATCCACCTCCCCATGGAAACTCTGGAGATGTTCCTTTTAACCATTTCCCCCACAAAAACATATACAATCTTCCCTTATGGTAAATACAATAAGGTGGTTCAGGTTCCAAAAGACTGAGCTGCCCAAAGATAAATGGTGCTTTTGCCTTTGGGATACAGCAGCATACTCTAATTACTAATTATATAAATTAAAATTGTTACAGATTTGAACAGTATACAACAGAGTCTCCTTTGTTGCAAGGTCTCTGGAAACAAGTGAGAACACAAGGAAGGAAAGGAAACATGGGCTAGGAAATGCAATGGGTGGCCCTTATAAAGCTTGATTTTCAGTTGTGAGGCTGATATCCCAAGGGAGTAGAACTCTATTTAAGCCTAATGCTTTGGGGGGATGGTAAAGTTCTTGAACTCACAAGCTGAAACATTCTCAAGAGGGCTGTTTATTCAGAAGAGACATATTAATCCATTAAGCTAATGCTTTAACATAAAAGGCTAGACTTACTACATTAGCTTCAGTGACCCAAGTGATTTTACCCATTTGAATAAATAACCTTTGGTGTGAACAATATAAAAAAAATAATAATAAGCATCAAATTCCACTGTGTGTGTGTGTGTGTGTGCGCGCGCGTGTGTGTGTGCATTCCAACTGTTGGGTTAAATTCCTAGCCTGGGTCTTTATATTACTCTAAAAATCTCCCATACTCTGAAACATACATCTGATCTAAAAAAGAAATTGCAACCAAAGGCCTGTACTTGTCTGGATAAAATGAAAGTTTTCTGAATGTGTGTAAGGGGGAAATTCTCCATAAAAGGAAAGATAAGTTGTGACAACTTGGGACTCCAAAGTAATAATGATATAAAATTATATCTTAATTGTAATTAATAAGGTTTGGAGGTACTGAAATGTGAGTTAACCATCTATGTTTTCAGTGAAGTTTACTCCTGAAATATGTTGAAATATAAGTTTCACTAAATCTTAATAAATCATTTATAGCAGATGTTAAGTGTATCAGCATAACAGGATCATGCAAAGAAGTTAGTAAATTCCAACCTAGTAATAGCATCAGGCAAAACAAATATGCATGATTAACAGTGACAGTTTGAAAGAACAGCTCTAAGCAATTTAAAGACCCAGGGACCAAAAGGATCAAAAGAAACAAGTTACTTTCATTGGGTGAATAGAAGTAACTTTAAAATTGGGATTGTTGTAAGATGCTACTTAAAATGAGCTACAGGAAAGCAATGAAAGAGGACTTATTTTATTCTCGAAAAGCCTGTTCTGTCAAGGTTTTTGGAGAACCAATTATTCTTAGGAGTTCGTCAAATAAATGCCTCTGAGCCTGTCTCAAGCTAAAAAATTACATACAAGCATTTAGCATGTATTAGTTTGACCCTGTGAGCTGACCTCATTCATGAGATTTCAACAGAGTTGTAGAAAAATGCTTCAACATGCTAGCACACCTTAATCGAACATGGCATGTTTTATAGCAAAGAGTATAATGTGGGAAATTGCATGAAAATGAGAGTAAAAAAAGAAATTAATTTAATGCCATTCTGTATCTCAATACCACTCAGAATTTAACAAGAAACACAAACTACATAACCACTAAATTCTGGTTTCATTGATCCAAATCCCCTCTAACTTTTCAAACCAACCCACTCACTTGTCTTGTTTTAAATATTTATGAACTCAGCTTTTATCTGGAACAATTATCAATTGCTAATTGTTATATTAATAATAGAAAATTACATTCAACACTGAAACAGATGGTCTCCTTTCACTCCACTCCACACTCTTCGTCTTATTGAAAACTCTCCTAAAAGCCAAAAACTATCAATCAGTTGAATGGGTTTTACAATATGTTTATTACTCAAGATGGGGTGTCAATGAAAGCTTTTCTTAGTGAGAGGCAATTATTTTGATCTGGAAAAAGTTCACAATATGTTTGATAAACAACATTTGCCTAAACATAAATATTTTCTCTCTTTTCCCATTAAAGAAATGTAATCTTATACCTTCTAATCTCTCACTCTTTGACATTTTAGTAACCATTAATCTGGTGAATATTTATTTGACACTCAGTGAAACTATAGATCATATATTTACATATGTTTGAGAGCATCTCTTTAATGTGGCCTCTCTGGGACTTGGATCTTCATGAATATTGCCTTCTCTCTCCATTCTATGATCTCCTTCTGAGGTCTGCCATGCATCCCTGACAAAATAAACCCTCTGATTTATTTGGAACTAATTAAGTCATCCTCATTCATTTATACCTTTAAAAACATTCATTCATACCAATAAGATCTTCCTAGACTGAAAGGATTGTATATATGATAATTTGAAAAACTATAACAAAGATATAAATACAAGTTTGATTTTTGCAGGCCTATTTGCACATTTTGTGGCACCACTTTATTTAAATATTTATATTCATTTTCTATGAACATAAGAAAATTTAATGGTCAGAATTTTCATGGAAAAGCTAATCAAGAATAAATTCTTGTAAAGCAATTGGCAGCAAAACACTTCAGACTCACCAGGTAAATTATAAATATTTTAGTCATATTATCAAGGTAAACTACACTAATGTCAATTCTTTACTGGCTTAAAATGCGTTTATTCTAAGTATTTTTCTTTAACCATAATGATGAAAAAGTATTTCAATAGATAAATATGTGTCTATGTTTTATATCATAAGCAACGTTCTTGTTTCCTTTCATTAACCAATTGCATTTCAGCATGAAAAACATTAAAATTAGGATAGCCAGTTTACTTCAGCTGTTGCCTTATTATCACTGGACTGAGAGATCAGTCAGGAAATTGTACTTTCCTCCTTTTTCAAATCCTAAACTATTTCTCATTTGCAAATAATTTAGCTAATAGAAACCATTCTTTAGAAACCTGCGGAAGAAATTCTGTTCCTAAAAGCTTAATTGTCCTACAGAACTCCTATGATACGTATCTTGGAAAAAAAATACAAATAAGACAAAGCTTTAAGATGAAACTTTGCCCCTAAGAATCATGGTTGGCCTTGGTTCTGGTACAAGAGATCCTCAATCCTGATGCTCAGACAACTGAATCCCTGAACCTCTTCTGGAAAGCTTTGTCCCTCCCCAGGCTGGGGGCCAAGTCGGAACAGAGTTTCACTCAAAACTGAGGCATTGATTCTAGTAGAACTCTTGATATCTTTTCCCACAGAAGCTTTCAGCAACAAGGTCGGAGATTCTCAATAATAGGCAGAACAGTGTATAAGAAGTGAAAGCTAGAGACACAGTGCTGAGCATCAGGTGGGAAGGTGAAAGAGAGGCTGTGCCTAGGAAGATAAATCATACATTAAAAGTATGAGGGATAGGCCGACGTCAGGATATGGTACCTCAAAAGGGGACAGGCAAGCAGTTCAGGACGAAAACTATGACCAGTGCACAGGTAATACCAATGATGTGACATGGCAAAGGGCTTTATGATTAATATAGGACCATGCAAGTGTTCTTTTCTATTCAGAATCCTGAGTAGAAACATGGCTCAATCTGGTATTCCTTTCAGAGATTTCACTCTAGTGTCAATGGAATAGATTGGAGAAACAAGAAATGGCAAAGGTGTAAATGAGGGCACTAGAACTGGGGAATATTCAGGGAATAGAATTGATAGGAATTGGTAAAAATTGGCTGCTAGGTCTGTGTGCAGACTTAAAGTAATAGTTTTGTATAATTCCCAGGTATGAGTTGGCCAAATGTGAGGATAGTAGTTCTATTCAGAAAGCTAGGAAAACAGAAAGAAGAGCAGACTTTTGAGTAAAATAATGAGGTCAGTTTTCACACTTCTATTAAGCAAGATAGAAGTATCCCAACCCAACCAAAGAGAGACCACTCCTTCAGCCACTCTGGCTTGGTATTCCCATCCTTTGGGAGGAACTACAACTTGTAGCCAGAATCTCACTGTACTCACAGATGCTCAGAAGTATCTATAAATTATTATTAAACCTTACTTACTGTTTGTTTTTTTAGTGAAAATCTAGTATTTCTCAGTGAATTAATTTCTGACCTTTTAAGGGGTGGCAGGATCCCTCTTATCATTGCTATGTACAGATATAACTGTCTTGGGTGGACCTGCCCAAAGACACCAGGATTCATACACTAATGGTGGACTTTGAATGGTTATTACCTTTCTAAGGAAAATTTTGACAAAGTGTATCAAAAGTCTTAGCACACAAGGGGCGCCTGGGTGGCTCAGTCGGTTGAGCAGCCGACTTCGGCTCAGGTCATGATCTCGCGGTCCGTGAGTTCGAGCCCCGCGTCGGGCTCTGTGCTGACAGCTTGGAGCCTGGAGCCTGTTTCAGATTCTGTGTCTCCCTCTCTCTCTGACCCTCCCCCATTCATGCTCTGTCTCTCTCTGTCCCAAAAATAAATAAACTTAAAAAAAAATAAAAATAAAAATAAATAAAAATAAAAAAGTCTTAGCACACTTATATTCTATGATCTAGCAATTCTCCATCTAGAAATTTGTCCTAAAGAAATTCCCAGACAGGTACACAAAGATTTATATATGAGGATGTCTAGCACACTATTAGTTATTAGTGTAGAATTTAAAGACTACCCAATGGGATCGTTTAGTAAGTAACTGGAAGTAGCTGATCCCTAGAAGTCCATCTCCTCCATTCAAAATGGGCATATTTCATCTACAGATCCCAGTCCTTCTTTATCTCTTTAACCTTCCCCTGATCTTACCCTTGCCTTTAAGTTGCTTCATGCCTATTTCATGTTTGATCCAATCCTGCCTTCTCCAAGACTAGTCTGCACTCTGAATTTTACTTATCTGTTCTTCATCCAATCCTCACAACTCTAGTCTTCTCTACGTAGCAGACAGGTAATCTGATATTCAAGCACATGAAACACACCAGGCAGAAGGCCAGATCCACTGTAGTCTCCAAGATGAGATGGTTACGTTAGCACTAATCTCCTGAGCCCCATGCACTCTGTTTCTTGTATTCACAAAGGTGTAATTCCAAGCACAAGAATTCCAAACAAAGCATAAGACAGGAGTGCCATGGCAGTGAGTCAGGTAATACTTTAGGAAATGGGGCTTTCAGGTATCACTCCTTCATCTGGCCATTTATTCCATTCTAAAATTGGGTCCATCCTGGTCTCTGATTCATTTGAGGGCTGCTTATATGCTGCTCTTCTGGAAAGTTAAAGTAAGTCAATCTTTCTGAAAATATTTAAATTGCAAAACATTGCCATTATTCCTGAAATAGATTGATGTAATTATGACAGACGGTAATTGAGTATATGAATATAGCCAATACATTCTTTAGCAGTCAATGACTAACATCAGTGCCAGAACTGAGAACACTGCTAGAAATTTAGCTTTGGATAGTTAAGCCATTTTAAGATGTATTTAAAAAGTTTCTAAAATACCTTGTCCTAAACACTGCCCTTCTCAAACTACAGAGCCACCCAGGGGAGACAAAGCAAATTCCTAAGGGTGACAACAGCATATTTTAATTGTCAGAGGAAACACAGGGGCAACTGTCAGATTCCATACAAACTGCAGCTCCAAAACAATCCAGTTTCAATCTTATATCTACTCACACTCCTTTTGATGATGTTAATGTCTTTTTTCCCAGCTTCATTAAGATATAATTGACATATAAAACTGTATTAGCTTTAGGATCTCCTATATGGATTTACCGTGATGGTATCATATCTTTGTGAAACATTTTCAGATGTTTCTGTGATGAAAAGCAAATTGAAACCAAAAATTAATGTGAAATAAGAAATGAGAGTGGTATGGGGTGCCTGGTTGGCTCAGTCAGTTGAGCGTCCAACTTCAGCTCAGGTTATGATCTCACGGTACGTGGGTTCAAGCTCTGCATCGGGCTCTGTGCTGTCAGTTCACAGCCTGGAGCCTGCTTCAGATTCTGTGTCTCCCTCTCTCTCTGCCCTTCCCCCACTCACGCTCTGTCTCCATCAAAAAATGAATAAACATTAAAAAAAAAAAAAAGAAATGAGAGTGGTAGTTCTATCTGAATTTACAGTTTCGGAATGCATGCAGGGCCCAACAGTCATACAATACTATGAGTAAATAATTGTTGGAATTTAAGAATAAAATATTATTTTTCTTTTTACTCTAAGTGTATTATTTTTTCCAAATGGCTTCTTTGATGTTAGGGCATAAATACCCATTAAGTTACTTGGGCCTAAATACTTACTAAATAGGTATATTAGTTATTTTTTTGGCCTAGGGACACAGTGAAAAAATTACCAGACGCTAAGGGTACTTGCTATTTACAGAGAGAGTTCAAGAACCTCTGCCTAAACGCTATGAAACTCTAGACATAACTACACATTATTATTACATCTTGGCTCTTTCACAAAATTGAACAAAACAGTTTTCACAAAATTTTGTTTGAATATCACAAAAAGCATTTAACTTCCAAATATACAGAAATTCTTAATATTAATCCATTTTTTATGAAACTAAATAGTTAGCCATTGTATAGGATTTTATAAAGATAAACATTAAATCTTTACTTTCAAAAGAATTAGTTTTTCCTCCTATCTTTGGTTTCACATTTCTGTAATTTAAGAAAGTACAGACTTTTAGGCAAAGTCCCACATAACTAGTTGCCAAAGAATTTATTTGTATGGAAATTTCTCTTCAGCCCTCTCTACTGATACATAAATATAGTAGGTAAAGTTTAACCTCATTCACAGAGGAAGAAACACCTGAGGCATGCCAATCAAGCCAAAATCTTTTATCAAATTGCAGGTGTGTGTTGTTTTCAATACCCAAACTAGCACCAATCATTCAAATCAGTTTACTTTATGTAAATTAGTCTCTTCAAAAAACTTCCTTAATCCAGGCCGTTATTAAGTTAAATGGGATTTACCTCAACTAATGTCTGCCCAGAGGGAAAAACACACAAGGGAAACCTTATTATAGCTTGAAGAACTGGGCTCTCCTTTGTTTACTTACAATCCCTCCTCTGGCAAGAACAATGAGCAGGCTGTAATTGTCTGTCATTTTTACAGTTTTAATTTGATGCTGCATCTTAAGGAAAAGAGAAGAGGCATACAATGATGAGACCTTTTTTTCTATACCAGTCTGGCTTAGTGATTAAGAAAGGGGGACATCAATTTTGCCACTAATTTCAAAAGGGACAAATCTAAGGAAACCTATACTCTTGTGCTTGCAAAATAGAAGAGACCAATTTTCTAACTGGTATGACTGTGTTCCACTAGAAAATAGACACCCAACTTGGAATTTTTTTCTCCATTAAATAGCAATGTATTTTTTAAAAGGAAGAGCCGTCAAGAAGATTCACAATCTTGGGACATCAGTCCAGCACAGGTTTTACAGTATTAAATGGAAGTTTAACCAGGAGGTAAAGGTGACTTTTGATGTGTGTTTTTAAAAAGTCTTGATTGCTAGGGCGCCTGGGTGGTTCAGTCAGTTGAGCATCTGACTTCAACTCAAGGCATGATCTCACGGTTCGGTTCATGAGTTCAGGCCCTGCATTGTGCTTGCTGCTGCCAGCTCAGAGCCTGCTTCAGATCCTCTGTCCCTATCTCTCTCTCTCTCTGCCCCCACCCGTTCTCTCTCTCTCTCTCTCTCTCTCTCTCTCTCTCTCTCTCTCTCTCTCAAAAATAAACAAACATTAAAATAGAAGTTTCAATTGCTTTGTATCATAATTAAAGAATAGCCTGAGAGAAAACCACTAATTTTTGGAACCAAATGCAGTCATTGGTGACAGACTTAACATTCTTTTATATGTTCAGATCTTGTGTGTGATAATTTAAAACTGACAAAAAGCCTTATCACCTGGAAGCCTGGGAAAATGAGTTCTCACCATGTCCCTTTGAAGGTAGTGGCTCACATCCCATACTCAATGAAAAGTGACACTTAATTTGGCAGATCTTGGTTTTAGGAACCCGAGAGAATAAATCTGTCCCAGTAACCTAAAGTACACAAAAGAGGTTGATACAGGGTGGAATTTACTTTGTCAAAATGTCACAAGCAGCCTAAGGTGGGAGCCAGTGTGAAACTGGTGCAAGGCAGATTTTGAGGAAAATTATGGGATTGATGTTTTTATTTTCATTTTTTGCTATTTTAATTATTCTAAGATTTGCACTTGGCAAAGTGATTTTTTTGGTATTACTTTAATATATCTGAGACATTCATTCCAGACTCTAAATAAACATAAATAAACCTTAAACACATACTAGCTGCCACACATATATACCATGTTATCACCACCTTCCCAGGCTCAGATGAACCCTGCTATAGGAAAGACAAGATGAGATTTTTGGTCCCCCTGACTTTTTTTGAATAATCAATGCATAACAAACTCCAAGGTGTAAGTAAAAGTCACCCATAAAAAATGGGAACAAAATTAGAAAAGTCATCCTCTGCAACTGAAATTTATATTAATTCATGTGGAATGAATGTGATTAGGCTTCTGCAGGAATGACCATTGAGAGGCATTTGGAAAAAGATCAGGGTGTCCCTAAATCTCCTTAGGTCTCAAGTCCAAATATAAGTCACTATAGCCTGGGCTTTGACTTTGGATAACCTGGATGACCACATGCTCACAATAAATGCAAACATGATGTAGCATTCGGCATGAAGTTTAGAAAATGTAGAGTTGAAGATGAATAATTTTTTGAGGTTTATTCAGAGAGATGTGGAAGACAAGTCATTAGAAATACACATTCAGTGGTTAATAGAGCAGGAGTAATTCTCTAGTGTCTTCTACAATCCCCAAGAAATAGCCTTCAGAACTACTCCATTTATTTTACCATCATCTCATATGTTCATGTTTGTCTCTTTGTCAGCAACTTGGATCCCTGGGAAGTCTGGTAACAGGAAGGGCTGCCTTAGATAAGGGTTTTCTAGTGACAAGAAAGGCAAATCCCCACTGAACATTAAGTTAGCACTTGTTTAGTAATAAATCCACGAGACTTGTTCACCTAAGGTCAATCTCCAGAAGCTCATCATTCCTAAGTAAACTGAGAGCATCAAGTTTCTTGAAACTGGATTCTGGACCCGCGGGAATTTCATCAGTCCTCAAAAGAACCGTGCTTGCAGAAACGTGTGAAATGGTGCAAAAGTAACACATGTAGCATATCATTATACATTTGTCAAAACCCATAGAATGTACACAAGCAAGAGTGAACCCTAATGTAAACTATGGACTTTGTGTGATAATGATGTTCCAATGTAGGAAGTTTCACTGATGGCAACAAATGTACCCCTCTAGTGTGGAATGTTAATGGTAGGGGATGATGTGCTTGTGGAGGGCAGAGGATATATGCTACTTTCTATTCAACTTTGCTGTGAACCTAAAACTACTCTAAAAAGTAAAGTCTACTTTAAAAAAGAAAAATTAATGCATCCAACCAAAAGGAGTTAAGATACACACTTTGGAGGCAAAGAGACCTGGTTTAAAATCCTGATACTTGGGGAGCCTGGGTGGCTCAGTCAGTTGAATATCCGACTCTTGATTTTGGCTCAGGTCATGATCTCACAGTTCATGGGTTCAAGCCCCATGTCGGGTTCTGTACTGATGGCATGGAACCTGCTTGGGATTCTCTCTCTCTCCACATCTCTCTGCCCCTTCTCTGCTCTCTCTCTCTCTCAAAATAAATAAATAAGCAAACATTAAAAAAAAATCCTGACATTTGCTGTGGCTAGGTGACATTTATCCTCTCTGAGCCTCAGTTTTTTATCTGTAAAATGGAGAAACTAAATATATACCTTCGATGTTATGACAGTTAGATGAAATAATATATGTAAAGCATGTAGAATAGCGCCAGGCAGATACTAAGATTTCATAATTTCCATACTCTGCCCAAAATAAATCCTATAAGGTTGGGCCTAAATTAGAAGTTATCCTTCATGCCAAAAAGTATAGAGCTCACTGTGACTACTCTGAGAGCCTAAGGCACATAGGGAAAAAAAAAAAAAGCAAGAAATGGCAGGCTACAAGACCAGGCCTCAGAAAAAGAAAGCATCTCCAGGAAATAAGTTGTTAGGGTTAAAAATTTCACAAAGCATATTGGTTGTATCAAGCTTTCTTATTAAAACACTTGACATAGGGGCATCTGGCTGGCTCGGTCAGTAGAGCATGTGACTCCTGATCTCAGGGTTGTGGGATTGAGGCCATGTTGGGTGTAGAGATTACTTAAAAATAAAATCTTAAAAAAGAAAACACACATTTGATGTAAACTTTATTACATTGAATCTAAACTATGTGTCAGACACTGTCTTAAATGATGGAAATATAGAAATTAACAAGGTATGTATTCTTCCCTCAAGGGACCCAAAGAACAGTGGAGAAAACCAATAATCATAGAAAATATACCATAAAATGTACAGTGGAGACCCCTCCCTCCCCAAAGAAAAAAAAACAATTCTTCTTTGGTCAGCAAACAAAAAAGTTTCTAAAGAAGAAGCACCAGGTGAGTCTTGAGAAATACTGCAGCTTAGAAAATACTTAAGGAAGGGGTGCCTAGGTGGCTCAGTCAGTTAAGTATCGGACTCTTGATTTCAGCTTAGGTCATGATCTCATGGTGGATGAGATCGAGCCCCCCTCCAGCTCCATGCTGATGGCATGGAGCCTGCTTGGGATTCTCTCCCTCTTTCTCTGCCCCTCCCCCACTCACACTCGCACGCACGCGCGGGCGCTCTCTCTCTCTCTCTCTCTCTCTCAAAATAAATGCATAAACATTTTTTAAAAAAAATAAAGAAAATACTCAAAGAAAAGAAGTTCATTGAACAGAGACCGGATCATAAAGAACTCGCAATTTTCATGGGAGGAACTGGAGCAATGTAAGTCAAAGAGGCAAAGCACTCCTTTTAAGGGATGTTAATAAGAATTAAAAGATGTTAAAAAAAAAAAAAAAAACAAGTATGCCATAATCTAATGGATCCAGAACATGCTGGGTCTAAAAACGTAAACAGTGACAAACAGATCTCTTTACCATAGGATTTCTTAGCACTTTTAACATGCAAATGTGTATTGTAAATCTCCAAAAGGAGAATCTGATGTAGGACATTTTCCAAACTTACCTGACTCAGAACCTCTTTTATTCCATGCTCCTCACAAGACATGTCATTCAACCCATTCTAGGATATGAGGTTGTTGTCTAAGAGGAGTGAATAAGGAGCTTCAGCCAGAGAGTGAGGTGAGCTAAATCCTCTTGCAGATCCCAAAGTCCTATAGAATAAAGTGCAAACTCCTCATCCCACCCTCCCAGCTTGACCCCGCACCACCTCTTCTGGCTACACATTTCCACTTCCTCCCTCCATGTTCTCTACACTTTGGACAAACTAGACATTTCATTTATTCCCAAGAATGTTTTTAAATTCCCTTGCTTCTGAGCTCTTGAAAAGTCTCCTTTTGAAATTCTACTTTATCTTTTGGGATACATCTCAAAGACTACTTCTTCAATAAAGTCTTTCATGATTCCCCAAATCATGTTAATAACACTCCCTGTGTGTCTTGCTTTTATTTCTAGTTGCCCTTCTTTCATTCTATTCTAACAGATGGCAGCGCTCATGTGCAATGGGAGAAAGTTGGTGGGGAGCGCTGGTGACTGCTTGCCAGAACTACCCAAACACCAATTGCAAATTTTTCCTTCTATAGCACTATTTCCTCTTCCTTTGCCCAGTGACTGCCCTACCTCTCTCTGTCTCTCTCTCTCTGTCTCTCTGTCTCTCTCTCTCTCTCTCTCTCTCTCTCTCTCTCTCTCTCACACACACACACACACACACACACACACACACAGAAAAGGGTACCAAAATGTCACTCACTTCACACAAATGTGCAGAGAAAATTCAGCTTCTTTATTTTGTCTGTAACCGATCTAATCTTTCTCATTAGCACCCACCTGGTTAGTAGTGATAAAAGCTGAGTTTATTCCTATCTTGTAAATTAATCTACTTTTTTCTGGAGAACCCAGTCTTTTCTGGATAAATGCCCAGTCTTTCAGAGGTCCTGATTCTTCCTTCTATTCTGCAAGAGGGCATCTGGGCATATGAGGTGTGTTTCCTGTGTCCTTCTGACGGTAGGAGGTCATCTGGGATTTACATTCTCCATCCTTAGGCTTTTCTCTGCATTGGCAATCATAAACTGAGACTGTCCCTCAGTGTTCTGTTGTTAAATTTGGCAGTTGTTAAATTTGGCAGTTGACAGGATTCATGATCTGACCTCTCTCTGTTTCCTTAAGCCCTCATGATCTGATTTAAACCCATCTTCTATCACTAAAGCAGGTGGTCCTGGCCCAGGTGGTTTATCCATGGCTCTCAGCTACAAGGTCACCTCCACTCTGCCACAGAAACTCTTGGCATGCTAGAATCTCACCTCATTTACTCTTCCCCCCTCCCCTCTAGGGCCTTCAAGACAATCTGGGACCCCATCCAAGTAGGACTGGAACAAAAAGACAGCCCAGGAGAGCTAAAGTCAGTAGGTGCTCAATAAAAATGTGAATTCTAAGAGTTAGATTTTTATACATTTTAATGTTACCAGTGCCTAGGTATTATTTTCAAGAAGCTCTGATAAATTAAAATATAAATTTTATCCAAAGATTCAATGTTTTATATAATCATTTTAACATACACAAATTTGGTTACTTATTTTAGCTTATCATCATCACCCTCCATTTTACAGGATCATCATTTTACAGTAATAAGACCCCTACCCTCAGATACTTTAAGCTTTAAGAAAAATAATCATGATATGGATATATGAATGAAGAATAAGCAAGAGCACCATGTTAGCAGGAGCAAGGCCCCTATCCACAGTTATTTTAAATTTTAAGAAAAATAATCATGGTATAGATACACAAATGAGGAACAAGCAGACAAGAATACTTGAACAAAATATAACCTTTAAATCAGTGAGAAGGTCAAGACACAGAAAAAGTCTAACAGTGAGACAAGGGAAACAAGGGCTTGAGACAAGTGGACTTTGGAATGCAGGCAAAGTAGGATCCGGGAATTTCTCTCGGTAGTCATTCTCCATAAAGGTAACAGCACAGTGTTATTCAAAGGACATTAAGCATCTCTAAGAGTGACCCTAAACTCTTCTACAAATATGAAACTATGTAAATGGATTCCAAACTGATAGAATCTTTCAAATATTTCTCTAAAACATAGGTTCGGAATAAAGAAAATTAAAAAGAAAAGAAAATTAAACCCTTTCTAATACGCTAATCACATCTGTTCTTACTCCTCTGTATTAGTTCACCAGTCAGAGACTGGCTTCCAGCTTCCTGCTAATTGTGACATTAGCAGAATGTAACACTTGCTTTGGAAGAGAAGAGAGAAATCCAGACAGCTTTTAGCATTTGAGTAATTAATCACTTAGTAGGTAGTACTGGATGTTGGGTCAGGGGAGGAGGATTAGAAATCATTTTAATAGTGGATGAAAGGAAGGCAGGAGTTTTAGATACCATTTTCCTTCCCGGGAATATCCCAGAAGTTGTCATTAAAAAAAAAAAAAAAATTTATATCTGATACAGAGTCAGGAGTTCATTGGTTTATTTCTTTTTATTTTTCATTTTAAGTAAAGTCTTCCCTGAAGATTGCTGCACCATGTAAGTATGAAGCCAAGCATTGACTATTTCATCACACCAAATACCATCTCTTTTCCTCTGAAAGGTGTTGAAAGGTTCATTTAATCCAATGACTCAATTGGAAACTTTAACAATGCATTTTATATGACACACAATTTATCTAGGTTTTAAAAAATACATTGGAAGAATACCTTTGTACATTTCAATGACCCTGAGAGAACCTCAGTTACTTTACATTATATGGATATTGTGCTACAACCTGCCTGCTTAACTGTAAACTTTTATCTCCAATTAACTTCTGCCTATGATCTATTTAAACCCTCAGAGAAGGTGGGAGAGGTAGGAAGTCAGGCATAATGGTTCTTCCTGGAATAAGGCAGCTCTCAACCAGCTTACAGGTATCAAAGGGCAAGGAGGCCAACAAAAGCTACAGAAAACAGGGGATCTTACCTTCATTCAGCCTACACTGAGCCTGGTGGGCATGATCTGGTGGGTTGAGCTAAAACGCAGAAACATTCCAAGTGGGCAAAGCAACAAAGAGAAGAGCCTGTCCAGACCTTCCCAGGCTCAGCAAGCACTGGCTCCATGTAGCCACCGGGATTCAGGATCAGAAGGTCCAAACATTAGAGGGCATTCATTAGCACAATGAGGGCAGAAGCAGAAATAAAATCCTACAGCCTGTACAAGTGTATGCACGTCAGTTGGATGAAGGTGGTATATAACAGATAACCACAACTGATCCAATAGAAAGAGAGTTGAGGTCCATTACAAGTGAAGCCAAAGGAAAGATGAGAGATAAGGTGTCACCTTGCAAAGTGAGCTGTGTCCACAGTGCTTGTAGATCAGTACTACCCTTTTGGGAGGTGGAGAACTTCCTTTAATATTTCTACCAAGATATGATCCCTTCCTTTCTGAAGGAGACTATATCCTTTTGATGATGTGCACATTTGTAACATGCTAAATTCTACCCGCATTTAATTAGCACATAAAGCACTGAGTGACTCTCCCAGGAAGACGGTATCAGACCTCACTGAGTATTTGTTCTGGGTTAGGTAATACCACTAACACGTGTGGTACAATGATCTGCTACTTTCCATTAAGTCACATCAACTGTTCCTCATCATAGCGCCCCATAATGCCCTCTGTGTCCTGGGCTCCTGCTTACAACAGACAGAAAAGAGGACAATCCAGCAATTTCAGGTCATAGTCCCTCATTAAGTTAATGATCTGATTGGGGTCAAACCCTGGGCTTCACATTTGAATCACCTGGGGAATGTCTGAAAAACAACGAAGGTCTGGATAAGGCCTGGATGTGGTTATTTCTTAGAGCTTTCCAGAAGAATGTAATGTGCCCCAGGGCTGTGCATGATTGTCCAACTGAAGGCATTACACACAAACAGCAGCAGATTACAATGCTGACAGTTTTTCAGATCAGGGAAAGCTCTGAAACTGGCTAATCCCTGTGCAACGGAGCACAGCACAGGACAGTTCCTGCCCTCCAGAAAAAAATGATTTCAAATTGGTTTGTCTGTTGTTTTGTAGGGTTGTTGTTGTTGTTAACATATTGGCAGCCCATCCCGGATATGTCTAAGAATCTCCTTGCCAAGAAATCCCCAGTAATCACTTAACCCCAGCTATGTACTCATTTAACCCAGGTTTCTATGGGCCACACAGACCTGCAGAGAAACACTACCATGGCCTTAGGGACCATCACAGTGTAACTGATTCTACCCCAAAACTCCCCATGCTGTCCTCTGCTGCCCTGGTAGTCCTGAGTGGTTCATATTCCTCCCTTGCAACAATTTCCACTTTTCTGCAGCCACTGTCACTGGTTTCCATTCTCCTATAGCTGCCATTATTGAAGGCTTATTGAGCAACCACAATGTCAAGCAGGAGACTGGGTTCCTGTATAGTATTTCATGCCTTCCCTGACCACACAGGTTGGGTTAATTAACCTTCCAACAGGCTGAAAGAGCTCCCTCTACTTACTTTCTGACAGGAACTTCTCTTCTTTTACAGACCCAGTGCTTGCCTGTTTTCTTGCCTATATACCCAACATATGCACCACGAGAACAGTACTAGGTTTTTAGCCATTATTTGATCCCCAACAATTTCTCTTCCTCTGTTACAAAGCAGGACACTCTTAGAGGCAGTCCACTTGGAGGCAACCTGACAGTGAACCATCCTGCCTGATTTCAAATCCTGCCTGTCACTTACTACTGGTCGTAGGACCCCAGGCAAGTTTCTTAGCCTCTCTATGCAAGCATTTCCTCCTCTGTAAAATAAGGATACTAAATAATAAATGACAACAGTACATATAAAACTATTACTAAATATGAAGTGTTTAAAAGAGAACCTGACATCGATGACCAATTGTCCTAGTTTGCCCAGGACTGAGAGGGCTCTCAGGATGCAGAACTTTCAGTTTGAAACCTGGGAAAGTTTCAAGCAAACCAGGATGAGTTGGGTCACCTCACTTGGCACACAGTAAGCAGTATATACACGTTAGCCTTTTTGGCTTGATGTAGTTGGCGAAACATGGAAAGATGGTTCTTTTGGACCATAAATAGATGGTTAAATATCTGTAATTTCTGTTACTTTCCCAAAAGTCAAGTCATTTGAGCAAGATGCATTCCCCACTAAATTGCTCATCCTGAGACCAGGACTCAATGTGCTTATGGATTCTTTTGTCTTCAAACTTATCCAAAGTAGAGGCCTGAATCACCTCTGTTCCATCTTCCCAAGGTGCCTACATTAAAATCACAAACTCACTTCTCATTGGTTTATTTACTCTTCAGTCCTGCTGGTTAGAAATAGGCTTACTTCACATTGGCTCATTTGTTTGATCTTGTTTAATGAAGCAAATGTTTGCAACACTAGGAAGTAAAATATTATTACTGTCGACGGTGCCCAATGTTATTTGGCTTTCCATCATAGTGCTTGCTAAGCATAAACAAATGGCATTTCTTCACCTTCCTCATCTCTACAAGCTGCATAATCACAAACAATATTAAAAATATCTCTTATGCACTGGTCCAAGCTCACATAGAGATGTATGCGTATAACATAATTAAAAAGTAATGTGAATTTTCACAAACACAACAGAGCTTAGCATTGCAAAATGATGTTGTCACTCTGGAAGGAAACAACAGGGAGTATGAGAAGGAGCAGAACTTTCATGCCAGATACATCCCAATTCTCTCCTAGTTCCAAGGGGTCTTAAATCACCTAAACATTTTTTTAAAAAATTTTTACTGTTTATTTTTGAAAGAGAGACAGAGTGTGAGGGAGGGAAAGGCAGAAAGAGGGAAGGGCTGAAACAGGCTCCAGGCTCCGAGGTGTCAGCACAGAGCCCAACATGGGGCTTGAACGCACAAACCACAAGATCATGACCTGAGCTGAAGCCAGATGCTTAACTAACTAAGCCACCCAGGCGCCCCTAAAATCACCTAAACATTTTGATTCTATTTCTTTATCTGACTGACAGGGATAATACTTGCTTCGTAGGACTTCTGTGAATATTAAATGAGAGCAATGTATATTAATCACGGAGCTTCCTTCTCACTTTTAAATCTAAGCCATCCTGGGGTGGAAGCCGAGGCACAAAGTCATTCCAGAGAGGATGCTGCTACAAAAAATATTTTTGAAATTGCTTATACCACAGCCTTGTAAATTTCTAAACAAACAAAAATTCATTCTGACTCAAATTTGGGTAATAAAGTGGATGACCTGAGCAGAGCAACACTCTCTGTAGTAAAAACAGAATTCCAAACCACTTCCAATTTGGCATTGCCCAAATAGAATCAATTTGTGTGCAAATTAATTCTTAAAACGTTTAATATTCCTCAGTTTATCTTTTAACAGTTCTGGTGTCAGGAAAGGGAACCGAAGAAGACCCCCAGCAGCCCCCAGGAGCAACAGGCAACGAGATATAAGTACCTTGAACTCTGCTGCTTTCTTGCTGCCTCTGGAGGTGGTGGATAAGCCGTTCCCGGATTTTGGATCCTAGTTCCAAATCTTTGGCGTTATGCGTTTTCAGACTTTATATTAGCTTCTCCCTACCTGCCCCCACCTCTGGCCTCCTCCCCCAACAGGTTCCAGAAACTAGCCGGAGTTGGAAAGGGTATGACTTAGAAAACAGTACTGAATCCAAACTAAGGCTGGGCACACCTTCAAAACCAGACTGGGTCCAGGGTCAGACTGGGTCCATCTTAGAAACACAATTGGGACCAGGAGGAACTAGGTCCGGAATGGACAGGGTCTGACTTAAAAACTGGGCTGGATCTCAAGTCAGACTGAGTCCAATTAAGAACCCGGATTGGGTCCAGGAAGGACTAAGTCTGGGAATAGACAAGGTCTGACTTAAAAACTGGACTGGATCCGAGGTCAGACTGGGTCCAACCTGGAAGCCTCATGGGGTCCAGGAAAGACTGGGTCCATGGACTGACTGGGTCTGTCTTAGAAACTGCGCTGGATCCAACTTAGAAACCGGACTGGGTCTAGGACAAACTAAGTGTTACTTAAAAACCGAACTGGGTCTGAGGACAGACTAGGTCTGATTTAAACTGGACTCAGTCAAGTATGAGGCCTCAGGTGAATAAAATTTTGTTTTAATGCTGAACAAGCAGGTTAAGCTAAACTATTGTTTAATGCTGAATTAGAGTGTTCACAGTGGAGAACTTTTAACCATCTTGGGTAAACTTATCCGTTTAGGAGGCACCCTAGACAAAAAGGGGTCTCGGCCAAGTGCTCACTCTAAAAGGGAAGAGGGAAAATTATTTTTCTTCTCTATACTTTCAGATGACCAGGATGAGACACACTGAGACACCCCACTCACTCTAGAACCTATAGACTACATCCCGGAAAACTGGCAATAAACAGGAAAAGGTAAGAATTTTTACTGCGCTCCTGGGTGGCTCAGTCGGTTGAGCATCCTAATCTTGATTTGGCTCAGGTCGTGAACCTAGTTTTGTGGAATCAAGTCCTGAATTGGGCTGAGTGCTTACTGGGGAGCCTGCTTAAGATTCTGTCTCCCTCTGCCCCTCTCCCCCACTTGTACAGTCTTTCTCTCTCTAAAAGAGAAAAACAGGAAGGAAGGAAGGAAGGAAGGAAGGAAGGAAGGAAGGAAGGAAGGAAGGAAGGAAGGAAGGAAGGAAGGAGAAGAGAAAGAAAGAAAGAAAGAAAGAAAGAAAGAAAGAAAGAAAGAAAGAAAGAAAGGAAGGAAGGAAGAAAGAAAGAAGTGTTGGGGAGGATGTGGAGAAAAAGAAACTTTTGTGCCTGGTTGGTGGGAATATGCAAATTGGCTCAGCCACTATAGAAAGTAGTATGAAAGTTCCTCAAAAATTAAAACTAGAAATGTCATGCAATTCTAATAATACACTACTAGGTATTTACACCCCCCCCCCCCCCCCGCAAATGAAAACACCAATCCAGAAAGATATATGCACCTTTATGTTTATTGCAGCATTATTTTCAGTTGCCAAGATATGAAGTAACCCAGACGCCTATAGACAGATGAATGAATAAAGAAGATGGGTGTGTATTTATATTTATATTTATATATTTATATGTGTACATATATTTATACATATATATATGTATAGTAATATTGGAATAGTACTCAGCCATGAAAAGAAAGAGTTCTTGCCATTCATGACATGAATGGACTTAGAGAATATTATGCTAAATGAAATAAGTCAAAGAAAGATAAATACCATATGATTTCACTTATATGTGGAATCTAAAAAACAAAACAAACATCAGAAACAAGCCCATAAATATGGAAAACAAACTGCTGGTTGCCAGAGAGGAAGGAGTAGGGAGATGGGCAAAATTGGTGGATAGATGTAAGAAGTATAGTCTTCCAGTTATGGAACAAATAAGCCACAGGGATGAAAGGTACAGCACAGAGAATATAGTCAACGGTATTACAATAATGTCTTATGGTGATAGATCATAGCTACATTTGTGGTGAGCATAGCATAATGCATAGACTTGTTGAATCACTATGATATACACCTGAAACTGATGTAACATTGTATATCAAATATATTTCAATAAAAAAAAAATTCATGGATTCGAGCCTTGTGTCTGGCTCTGTGTTGACAGCATGAGCTTGCTTGGAATTCTATCCCTCTCTCTCGGCCCCTACCCTACTCATTCTCATTCTCTCTCTATCTCAAAATCAATAAACTTTTAAAAAATTAAAAAAAACAAAGATGAGTAACACTAAAACATTTTTTCAACCATCTGAGCAGGTGACTTTAACTTATTCTATCTGCCATAAATACAATTCTAATCCAAACATTCTTTTATAAACTGGGGAATTTTGTATTACCTTTCAACCTGTCTCATGGCTAAAATTTTTACATGAAAGCTGTAAGACCTCTGTGTATGTATGTTACAGATGTGTGATATTTTTGTACCTCTGAATGGTATTATCAAAGTTAATTTATAAAGAACTCTATTTAATTGACTTAAAGACAAACAAGCATTTAAATAAATCAAGTACACTCTCAGAAATATAGTATCTAACCCTAAAGAATTTTAAGTTTACATGATCTAGGATAATCTTTGGTAAATAAAAGCTAGTTTAAGTTTGTTGATTTAATAAAAACAGGCATGTCATTAGTTACCAACACCAAATATAATACTTTTATTCTACTTAGGTTTCCTAATGGTCAAATAAACTCATGCTATCTCTGTTACAGAATTTGTTTTAGCAAGAAAGATAACGTAAGATGGTAGTTAGCTGTTTAATACCTCATGAAATTTTCATGAGTTCTCTAAACATAATTGTTAAGAACAAATAAACTAAATAGGTGTAAGTAAAATAAAAGTTTACAAATAAAACTTCAGTAATAATTGTGCTTTATGCTATGTCTACTTAACAATAATTTCCAAAATCTTTTGGTAACTTGAAACCTTAAAGTTATACTGAGATAAGTTGAATGATGGATATTCACTGAATATCCAGACCATTTCCAAATAAGATATCAACTTATAAAATGTTACTGAAACATTAATTACTGAGCATAGGTTTATCTACTGTTGACTTCCTTTCTTACAAAGGAACTAGAAATATTTGGATCTATTAGTAAACATGTCTTGTGCCACACTGAAAAATTTATTACAAGGAAGAATGTACTTCTAGAAATTGTGACATGTCTTTATCAAGTTGCCAATCCACAGAATGCTACTGTAACAGTCCTTGCTTCTTAGTTTTTATTAAGAATAAAGGATTCTAAGAGTTAAGAATTCTAATCAATATATGGAATTAAAATTACTTAAAAATAATAAGGGTGAAAGGAAACCACTTTGTATGAAAGTTAGTAAGGAAAGTAGAATGAACAACTGTTGTTCCAGAAAGAGAAAGACAAAAAACATAAGACAAAACATGACTGGAGATATATATATACATATATATGTGTATATATACATATATATATGTATATATATATGTGTGTGTGTATATATATATATATATATATATGTGTGTATATATATATATAGTAAGTTTGTTGCATAGACTTTGTTGCATAACTTGTTGCATAGACTCAACAAGTATGCATTATGCTATATATGTATATAGAAGGGACATGGACAAGGAATCTTTGAGAAGAAATTTTATGCATCAATGTAACAAAATTGGAATGGATTTAAGTTTTTAAAGTATGAGTTTTTTTTTAATTAATTTATTTACTTTGAAAGAGAGAGAGAGTAGGGGAGGGACAGAGAGAGAGAGGCAGAGAGAAACAATCCCAAGCAGGCTCCACAATGTCAGCACAGAGCCCAATGTGGGGCTTCAACTCATGGAACCCTGAGATCATGACCTGAGCCAAAACGAAGACCCAGACGCTTAACTGATACCCCAAAGTATGAGTTTTAATATCAAAAGTACATTGGCACAAAATTAGACTTTTGTTTTCTCTCTGTTAAAAGGACAATGGTTTCTTGGTCTGCTCTTGGTAAGAGAATGTGAGAGGTGTTTTTCTACCTTTTGGGTAATCTACCTGGAAAGGAAGATTTGTGTCTTACCAAAATAATTTGCTGTGTTTCATGCTGTCTTTATCAGGTCTTTGATTCCTTAAGAAAAGCCAGTTTTCTCAATATTGAAAGAGCTCAGTATTATTCATAACGAGCTAAGTACTATTTCATAATGAGCTGAGAGTCTATGTAGTCAAATGCTCAAACTTTTGACAAATTCTCAAAATAAAGTTCTAAATGGAGTCTTTTTTACCTCAAAGTTACTTTGACATTTCCCAGAGGGTCTCTGAAAAGTCTCAAAGGATTTGCCTCACCTTGTAAAAGAGAGATGTTAAACTATTAGGTTTATTTGGTGGTGTATTTGGCGTGGTAAATTATGTGGGAGGCATTGTCAAATAAAAAGAGACGGCAGATCTTAGGTTATCTGTGTATGGATATGTTACTAACATGTGTATCCCAGAAGTTGTCTAAAGTTTCTGGAAACTTGTCAATACTCTCATTGTCCGACTATTATCCTAAATTATTGTCTGCCACAGAAATAACTACATTTCCTTGTCAAATGAATTCTCATCAGATCATTCATTAACCATGACCATTTTTAAAGTCTTTTTTGTCATTTAGTTATTGTCTTACTCTTTTGCAAGGGTGCTTCATCTTCAGAGAAATTCATGGAAAGGACTCTGACAAGTACTCTGGATATAGGTTTCTGTTAACTTTAAGATCACAAAACTGAACTAGATAAGAATTTTTAGAACTAATAAAAAACTGGACTCAAGCAGAACCAGAATCAACAATATGACATTGAATGAACTGATGAAGATGATTATATTTTGTATAAATTTTCTTTGAAATATTACTGGTTCCTTAATGTTATATTTTTGCAGATTTAAGGAAACCTTTTTCATTTTCTCATAAGCTATCTATGACCTACAGTAAAGTATGTCTATGTAAACAAAATTGTAACATTTCTTTTTTGTCCCTGATTTATCTAGAATTCAGAAACCTATTGAGTATTCTTATTTTCATGACAATACAGTTATTTGCATAAGTTCAGTGAGAATCTGCTCTCCCTGTAACAAGATATAATTGGAAACATTGGTTTTTACTAAGGCACTAAGGCTTTGACTAGAAAGTCATATTTGAGAATATGCATAAAATCAGATATAATCAGAACAGTTTTAAGGAACTAAGGTGGACATTATGGAGCCAATAAAAGCCCCTTGGAAAACCTGACCTTGTACCTTGGCTTACAAAGTTCCCAACAGTCTTACCACGTGACTATGAAAAGTCAAGTCCTGGCAGGCCCAGGAACCTCAGGTTATCTAGGCAACCTCCAGAAGAGAAGAATTCACCCAAATCTATAGAAATTCCAGGCAGAGTCTGATGGTGAATTCTTGGCTTGGCTTCTAACCCTAGAAAGCCTTTTAAAAGTCTAGTTTAAGATTCTTTATGAAAAGTTCCAGCAAAGCAGATTTAAAAAGAGCCTATCTGCATGATCACTGTTCTTGCCGTACTTCTGTAAATAATCAGGCCGACAGACTTATTTTATAAACAAATTAGCCTTCCTGTCACTACCTTTGATACAGATGATGGTGATTGTAGAGGGAAAAATTATGTTTCTGTAAAAAATTATAACACAACTTTGTGGATACCAGATTCTAGTGCCATTCATTGTCTTTGATTTTTATTAAGTATCTATAAACCAAACTGGATCAGTAATTCCTCTACTTTCTCCTAATATCCTATAACTCTCCAGGCTAACACTTTCAATTTTCTCCCACCCCTCTGATTTGGAATCAGTAAGAAAAAAGACTGCCCTTGAACACTTTGGAAGGGACCATACCAGGTCCTCCTCACCACCCAAACAGCAGCCAAACTTCACATACTTGAACCTTGGATCCACATCCCCCAATCAAAAAGGGTTCCTCCAGCTACACACTAGCTGGAGATCTAAATTTTAAATTGATTGGGGAAGTTTCTCCCCAGAAGCAGAGAGCATCTTGAAGTAGACAGCTCTCCCAAGATCACTGATCAAGATCTTTATCTCCAACATAGAATCTTTATTGCTGCTGCCTTTTTGCTACTTGCTTTTCCTCTCTCTCTGTTCACACATGGGAAGACAGTGCTCCTTAAGTTTGGCAACTATCACTGAATAGTTAAGGCTGTAGGTGCACAAGTCCCTAGATTTTCTTCCTAAGGTGGGTTTAGAGAATAGAGTTGCTTTAGATTACCTATTGGCTGAACAAGAAATCAGTACTGTGGCAAATATCTTCTGCTGTAGCTCGATCAACACCTATGCTGTTGTGGTAAATATAGGAAATTAACAAACAAGCCACTTGGCTAAAACAGGTTGATCCACTTCAGGTAATCACATTGATTTATTTGATACTGACTGGTTTGGTTGTTAGGGGCCCTGGCTAAGGAGCACACATCAGTCTTTTGGTATTATCCTCCTAATAGTTATCATTGTAGTCTCCCTGATACACAATGTTCTCCTATGCGTCTAAAATGCATGTGCATAAGCATCAGCAGTACATTGGATGATCTCACTATACTTGGAGAAACAGAAACAAGAAAACAAAGAGACAAACTGCAAAAACAATTCTTCCCCAGATCTGACATCTTGACTTGTGAGTTTCACAATGAGAAAAGATCAACTTAACTCTAATGGTGACTGAGAGTGGTGTTAATACCAAATTTTTGGTCAATCTCTCATGTATGAGAAGATGACCAAAAGGTGGGCATTATCAAATTAATTCAATAAGGAGGCCATTAGACTGATGTGACTCTAATGCCATGGCAGCCTATGTAAGCAAACCAAAACCCAATCCCGTCAGTACCTCAACATTGCAAAATCAAAGCTCAAGAACAAGTAATTACGAACAGCCAACTAGACTCCACACCATAGCCAATCAATAATTTCCCTACTTGAGCCTTTTCCCTATAAAAGTCTCTCCCAGAGCTCCTGACAGTGGAGCCCTCCTAATCACTTTGGGTTTGGTGCTGCTGGTTCCAACTGATTTTTGTTCAAGTAAAATCTTATTTCTTTTTTCCAAATAAACTCTTAAAACCAACCAACAAATAAATAAATAAATAAATAAATAAATAAATAAATAAAGTAATAAGGAGAAGTAGGTCATAAACTAACTCTGAGGCAATTCTGAGAGAGGAGTTTCAAAAACATTCTGCAAACTGATAGAATCTTCCAAATTCGTTTATAGATTTCCAAGGTAATTCCTTGAAACAGCAACCCTAACCTGAATGATTGCTTCTAGGATCATTTATTTTAATCACATTTATTCTCATCCCTTTTATGTAATTAAAAATAATTCTGATTTCAGGCACTGATTTAGATACTCTCATCACCACTGATGCTTGATCTGTCATAAACCAATGCTGAAAATTATTTCCTGTTATGTACATTCTTCAGAGTTTACATAACAACAAATAGGTTGTATCTGTTACACACGTTACTCTTGCTGATGGCGACATGTAGGGCAGATTTCCACAGCCAGAATGACGAATAGATTTGTGTTTCCCATCTTGACATTTAGGATAAAATACCACAAAAATTGGTTAAAAATCTTTTGGTTTCAGTGTGATTAAATAATATGCTTGCATTAATATCTGTTCACTTTGCTGCGAACTCTTGCCCTCAATATGCATTATCAGAAACAGTGCTTTTCTTCTAGGACGAGCTGCCATAACTATCTCAAAGAAAAAATATGCTCTTGGCCACAAAGATAAATTATAGAAGAATTTTTTAAAAAGTTAGGTTTACTGATTTAAGAGGCACGTGGTGAGCTTTCAGACCTCAATTAAGGTTGTGATTTCAGAAAAAGAAAATGAATTTTCCAAGCAATTAGGTGGTAATAGATCTAATAGCTTTGGGGGAAAATAAATGGGTATTTTTAACTTTGACAACTGGCTGCCATGCATTTGTTATATAACCTCTTTTGATAAGTATTTTTGTTCCAAATACCTTTTTTAATTATCTGAAAATGCCTTTTGCAGGGAATTATAAAGAGTAACAACCACAAAGGAGACAGGCATTCTGCCCTACAGAGTCAATGGCATTCACTTTTCTAAAAACATCTCACATTAATTTCATAATACTCATTTTTAAAGGTCCAAAAATATGTGCTTACCGATAAACCATATGGTCTCAGAAGGATATTTTACAAGAAAATGTGTCAGCTTTCATAAACTTCCACAGGGGACCCTTTTCCTTTTGAAAGAAAAAAACCTGACTTTGAAAACACACTGGAACTTGAACATGAAAAGATCTTTTAGCAGTATGAGAATGTAATAGAATCCAACAAAATCAGTGTATTTCATATTAAAGTAAGGCCCTGTGTTCAGTTCATCCATGGGACAAAAGAACAAATCATTGCTTACAGTGATGTAGCATAGGTATTCAAAGTTAATGGAGATTTAGATTCCTCATTTACTTATAGTTAAAGGAAATGCTAAGGAAAGGCTAAGATTGATTCATCTGGAAATAGAGGCATTTTTCTATACCTTATGCTATAGGCAAAAATCTTTTTTAAGCTTTTTTGTTCACAGTGTGCAATTTTCTTCGTTATTTAACCCCACTTTTCACCAGCCAATTCTATAGAGTGTTGAAATGCATTCTGCAAAGTCTCACAAAGACAGAAATCTTCTATCCACCAGTTTTGTATGAGCAGGAAAGAAATTATTTGAGTTTTGTTGTGGTTCTCCTGGAGGCCCCAGAAGCCTGGCCTCTCTAACCTACAGAATAGCACAAATACTTGGCTTTGGGGCAGAGGAAAATATTTCAACCTAATAACTGAATGAGATTTCTCTACAAGAGGGCATAAAAAATTAAAACACACAGTGGTTGAACCTAAAACTTGGCTGGAGACAAAGGAAGTTTCATGTCCACTTTGCTGGAGTTGAAATAATTGTTCATGAAATGGGGATTCTGAGATCATACCATCAATCAGTTAATGAGTAATGAGTGGAACAATAGCCAACTGATTCAGTCACTTTAGCCACA
This sequence comes from Panthera tigris, assembly GCF_018350195.1. NCBI lineage: Eukaryota > Metazoa > Chordata > Mammalia > Carnivora > Felidae > Panthera > Panthera tigris. Next base: position 126,633,699 of record NC_056661.1, on the reverse strand, counting down.
CCGATAATGAATATTGATTTCTAAATCCAAATCATTCAGGAGGTGATCTATAGTGTTTACTCAGTTGCTCTGTTCACCTGGCCCCTTAGTAATGGATCTGTAGAGTGCTTGCTCTCCTCTGAGATCAAAGCATAATGTATTGGTGCTAATAGAAAAATAGCAGTTCTCCTAAGCTCAGGATCCCTGTCTCCATGGGAGGAAGCAAGGGGAGCGGAGTGTCCTCGGCTCAAGAAAAGCTGGGACAGGACCTCAGTGCCACAGAATTAAGCAGGAAAAGCAGCACAGGTCATAAAGCCACAGTGACATAGGGTCAAGCTTAAAAGCATAAACACATAATAATGATAACAACAGGTGGCATATACTGAGCATAAATATTTGTCAGGAATCGTACGTATCTCAGCAACCCTTGACAACCTTTGAGATACATTCTATCCCTGTCTCAGGGCAAAACTGAGATTCAGGAAGCCAGTGGTGGAATCAAAATTAAATCCAGGCATCTGACATCTGAGTCCTTGCTTTTGCCAGAACCTCTTGGTAGCACTGGCCAGAAGTGAGTAAATAGTCAAAATGAACATAAAACTGAATTAATCGGCCAGACATCAAGAGAGGGGCAAAAGGAGACAGTGGGCAAAGGTTCAAGGGGCTGAGCCCTATAGCCAGGACCAGCAGGTAGGTATGTGATGCTGCTTTAGAAGCCTGTTCTCAGCCACATCCAGCAGCTATGGCCTGTCTCCCTTTAATCGCCTGCAATTATGAGCCACCTTCAGGCAGGGATAACTAGAAATAGTCATATTGGCAAATATGGGTAATTCAAGAGCAAATCCCCCAGGTCAGAATTCCTTCAGGTATCCTCACATTTTAGAACAACTATTATTTTAAAATCTGCTTGTAAACCCTTGAGAAGAGGGTAGTAACATGTGGCTAGCATGTCTTCATCTGAGAAGCTCAAACCATTTCACAGTGGCCCTGGGAAAAGAATCATTACTCAGTGCCCGGAAGCTAGGGTTGGAGTATTAGAGAAGAACCCAGTGTCTTCCTATGGCCCTGTGGGGTATTGTGCACTTTGACCTAGGGCAGAGAGAAAACAATGGTAATTTAGAAATTGGAATCTCACAGCTTTTTTTTTTGGCAGAAATTACATGTTTCCAGAATCTCTGAAGGATGAATGTATTGCTTATTGTGAATCAGGGAATCAGTGGCAGAGTCTATGGGGCCTACCAGATTAACTGTTTTGCCAGCGTTGATTTGTTAAGCAATTAGAACATGTGCCAAATAAAGTCTTACACCCATTATGCCACACTGGTAAATAGCCAGCTTTAATCTTCAGTACCTTTAAATGGTTGCCATTATATTATATTGTCCTCAGTGGATCATGCATCTGTTTATAATCCTTCTCTTTCTAGAATTGTGGTTTGTAAAGAAATAGATCTGACCAGTGAAACCCATAGTGTGGAATTATCTTTACTACATAAATTTATAGTGCTTTATGTTTAGAAAAGATTTTGTTGCTGCTGCTGCTAGTTGTTCTTTTCAATGGATCTGTTTAGGTAAGTATGGCTATTTTCATTTCACTCCTGAAGGCTGACAGAGATCACATTGCTACAATTTACCCACTAAACTCATGACCCAAACAGAAGTCATATGCTGACACCCAGCATAGTGTTTGGCCCATTTTTTCTTTCACTTAGGCAAAAGGTAAAAAAACATGGACAATTAACCAATTTCCACTTAACTAATGATTATAGATATATAGGTTAAATGATTCAGGCCAAATCCTTTCCTAATCCTCATTCACATCAGTACTAGTATTTCTGGCAAGAATTACTTACTAAAGTAATTGCACTTTAGTAGCATGTGTACTGGTTTTTTATTTTCTTAATTTTTTTTTATTTTTAAGATTTTAATTTTTAAGTAATCTCTACACCCAGTGTAGGGCCCTAACTCACAACCCGAGATCAAGAGTTGCATGCTCCACCAAATGAGCCAGCCAGATGCCCCTGTACTGGTCTTTTGGTTTTGCATATTAAGATTTGAGTGCAAACATGCTTTAGACCAGGACTGTACTGGTTCTGCAGGGCCATAAGGGCAAGCACAGGGACTAAAGGCCCAGACCCACTTCAAGTGACAGTGTGCTCAAAAAACCACAACATACACAACTAAAATGTCCTGAAAAACTGGTGTACCCAAAAGCGTGTGCTAACATTCAGGTCAAATCCTAACGAATAAAATCCAACTGTAGAACTGCTAAGAGAAAACTTTCTGAGCCACCGTCAACAGCCACCTGGTTTCAAACAATATTTAGCAAACCAAATTCCAGCATACCAAACAAAGAAGGAACATTCTCTAGACTCTGGTGTGATGATATTTGATAGCATAAACTAAGGGAATACACACTAAAACAGTGGTTCTCAAAGTGTGGTCCCAAACCCCAAACATCAGCATCACCTGGAATTTGTTAGACGTACATATTCCCAGACCCCTCCCCAGACTCACCAAATCAGAAACTTGGGCAGGAGCCTAGCAATCCGGTTTCACAACTTTTCCAAGGGTTTCCGACGCACACTAAAGAAGAGGATCTGCTTCAAGTAGAATGAGATCAGGAAAATTTCTTGAAGGAAGATAATCTTGAGTCAGACTTCACAAGAAACAGAAGGCTTGCCCAGTTTTCCCTCTTGATAGAAGGCTCTACAAGCAAGGCCACAAAAACCCAGATTAAATATTTACCCTTTCAGATAAGTTTAGGCTCTGTTTAATGCTAAACTGTATCATGCAACTACTTTGGCTGATCCATTTTCTACAGACATTTCAGCCTAAAATATATACTCCCCAGGCAGCCAGTGAGCTATCTTAAGAAAACTAATAATCACTCTCAAATACTTGAGATTTCACATGTTATCCTTCAAGATGAAATGTGAATTACTTCCCTCACTGACAATTGTTACTTCTTTTCTTTGTCCATTTTGCAAACCATATGTTTAGTTCAAAGGTGAAATGTGTAGGAAATTTACAAAGAGGTTAAAATTAATGTGAACATGATACTAGAAAGATTGCTGAATTCTAGTCAACATTTTTTAAAGTTCTTATTTCTTGCCACAGAGTACAGTTTTTCTTAACACAAATATACTACTCCCTTTCATTAGGCTCCATTTGATAACAATTTTAGTGTTCTACTTCCCCCTTGTGGTGAAAATTAGCATTTTTACTATTTCTGAAATCTAAAGGTTGACAGAGAACAGCAAAGGCTTATTTATACTCAGCATCAAGTTTAAATGGAAATTGACAAATTCAGCCAATCATTTCATTGATTTCTCTATAACATTCAAATTCAGATCTTTTTTAAATACCTGATGGTTTGTAGAATCTGTTCCTTTTCATCCAGATATATGAAATTATCTAGATGCAGACAAAAACAAATGATGGGAGTAGCCAGTCAATTTTTTTTCAAACAGCATTAAATTGTTGACTTTTTTAGTGTTCCTGAAAATAGAAATTCAAGGCATCAGAATAATGCAATCATTACTGTCAAATATAAAGTCGCTAATGACTCTACAGAGAATTTGTGGTAAGCTTCTCAACATTTATTTTGTAAATACTGCACTAGTTAATGGATAGCTCACTAGAAAAAAAAAGGCCCAGTTTAGTCAAAATTTCACTATAAAATCCGAAATTTACAGCTGTAGAGTTGACTTCTCAATGGTGCAGGATTAAGTGCCATCACGGCAACAAATTTCAGTCATTCATCAGAATGTATTTTGAGTTGAATTACTGGGGTTATGAGTGTGGTGTCAAGACTGACAATTTAAAAATATAAAACCTTCAGAAGTCAAAGAAAATAAGGGAAGAAATGACAATTTCAACAGCTATGTTTTGCATTCATGTTGCATTCAAGTTGTCAACTCCTATACAGTGTCTGTGCGATAATCTCAAAAGCATTGATTATATGGGGCAAATGATGAACCATATAGGGGTCTGATTAATGAGGGTGAACTGGTTAGGATAACCAACCTCAATCCAAGAAAAAATTGGGATAAATAACCGTGGACTCAACCTTCAAATAATTCTAGTTTCCTTCATCTCTGATATTGTTAAGCAGTGACATTTTTTAAAACACTTGCTATATTCAGGATGCTGAGCTAATGAACCATCTTGTCCTTCAAGGACTAGCTCAAATGCCAGATCTCTAAAGCCAGACAGAATGAATTCTTCCTCTTCAATGGTAAGATAGTGCTTATTCCTACAACTAGGAATATGCTTCACACATGATTGTATAACTATTTTGTGCCCAGCTGTCTTCCTCACTAGGCTCTGAGCTCTTTGAGGAGAGGAACCACATCTTAATCATGTAGAATTACTAAAATCTAACATAGTGCCTAGCATATAGTAAGTGCTAGATATTTTTTTTTCTAAATGAATTGAATAAATGAGGGTGAAGGGTGCGATACGAAGGAGTTGAAAGTATAATATTGGCCTTCAATTAGTTTATGGTTTATCTGCATAGGTTCTCTAAGTGTATATTGACTGGTTTGGTCTTTGTATGATTGTAAGAAGTATAATAAAATGTATGTGATCTCTTCTGGGGTTAAGGAGAACTAAGAGAGGGTGTTTATTTGTTAAATGCCCCTTAAATCAGCTTTTCCACTGGCTCTTCCTTAAAGGCACAGAACTTGCTGACTACTTGCCAGTAGTCAGATGAAACTGGGCACCTTTATTTTTTTTTTAATTTAATTTATTTATTTATTATTTTGAGAGAGAGAATGAGCAAATGCAGGAGGAACAGAGAGAGAGGGAGAGAGAGAATCCCAAGCAGGCTCTTCACTGTCAGTGTGGAGCTGGATGCAGGGCTCGAACTCATGAACTGCAAGAACATGATCTAAGCCAAAGTCAGATGCTTAATCAACTGAGCCACCCAGGTGCCCTGGGGCCTCTTTTCTTGATCAATGTTATTTTATTTTCTCCACAATAGCTGTATGACCTCCAGCTAAGTTTGCACATGGGCAGAATTGGAAAGTGATCAATAACATGTGTTTTTTAAGGATATGAAGAAGACCCCAATTATCCACTATTTTCCCCACAACTATGTTAACTAAAAATCCACCAAAATAAAATTGATTCCATTGTGCCATAAGTTTCCCCAACCATTTAAAAATGAAATATCTATCCCCTTGGAGGGGCAACCAACACAGTTCTTGACACCTTGGTGAGTACTGATGTTTATTAGACTACCTCCCATCTGTTCTAACTAGAACTGAGAAAGAGCATGAAGATTCTGGGTACTTAATAAAAGAAGGCAAGTGTCGAGGGGTGAGAATGAACATAAATTCTCTGACAGTGAATCACGGAAGCCCTACCATTCTAGACTTCTGTATTCTTGGACTGAGAGGGGACCCATTCAGTTGGCCTTCCTCTACATTTTCTGCTATCACCTATCCACCCACAGTTTATTACTATGATCCCTCCCCTTCAAAGTGACAACTAATTAGAGAGAAATCATTCCTTATACTATCAACCCTCAGAATGTTCTTCTTCCTTCCCAAGTAACATATGCTAGCTTATGTGATGTGGCAGGCTGTAATTAAACCAAACCCAGCCTCAGCTTAATTTCCAAGCAGTAAATGCCATTCCCACCAAGGTTTGAAAGCTGTTATCACATAGCCTTAGGGCAGAGTAGCCTGGTTATCCAGCTAGAAAAGAGTCAGCTAAGAGCACACAGACCCAGGGCGAGATGTAGTGGGCAGCTTCACACAGTCCTGCTTCCTCCATAAACTAGCAAAGCCAGCATCTAGCATTTTCCACAGGACACTGAAAAGACACTATGCCCTGAAAATCAGCAGATGGTAAGATAGTTCTGCAAAACCATACTCTGGGCCAGAGCTTAACTGAAGGCTGACAACTCTCTATGATCAGGAATACAAATCCTAAAGCAAGAGGGAGACCTGCTCTTGCAGACAGGGCTCTAAGAGTAGCCTGAAACACACCAGAGAGGAGTCACCGTGGACGGATCACTAGATCTGAAGCAAGGAATTAGAGTCAAGTGGACAGCTGTCATTGTTGTTGTAATCGTTATTTTTACTGCTGGGCCAAACAAGATTTCTTCTTTCCTTCTAATGTTACCCTAAGTCCCTTCAGGGTAATTGCTTCTCCACCTCTCTATTAAGTCTGAGTGGAGCTGTACCTTTACTAACCAAACCAGAGATTGGGCACCAAGTCATGGAATGGGTGAACTGTGTCCACTCCCTGTATTCTGTATATACTGAGAGGGGTGCTACAAATATTGAATATGGAGAAGAGTAATTTTTATTTAAAAAACAAAGTTTGGGGCACATTCATTCCAGGGCAGAACCTGTAAAAGATGGTCAGATACTTTCTATTGCCAAGACTGGCAAGACTGCCCTGGTTTTTGTTCTTATTCTATTATTGTGTGGAAGTCATCGCATTTCTAAGCCTATGTATTCTATGATGAATCCCTCCAATAAATTTGCTTTCTCTAGACTTAGCAATAACCAGTTCAGGTTACTTATAACTAAGGAGGCCTGACTAATACGCATTGTAACACATACACATATACATATATGTACATATATACATATATAACTATATAATAAATCTGTACATATATAACTATATAATAAATCTGGTTACTCACCTATACCAGGTACCTTAGACTGATTGAAGATGCCCATAGTAAGCAAATTCAGGTAACCAGACATGCAATTCATTTTTCTGTGGGTATGTCATGTGCTGTTTTATCAACGTATTTCCAGCCTCTTATTCTGGATGATCTCTGAGTGAGCCAGAAAAACAGAAGCATAATAGAATGTTGAGCATAATCCTCTTGACCTCATTGCATGGACCTATTGAGTGGAGAACTCAATCTCAGTGTCTTGAAAGGGAGAGAGGTTATTTCTTAGATGAAGTAAAGGAATCAACACCTTTAGGGCATTTTACCTCAGAGTAGATGTGGCAGGCAGCAGATTCACATTAAAATGAATCCTTTTAGGGGCGCCTGGGTGGCTCAGTCGGTTAAGCAGCCGACTTCAGCTCAGGTCATGATCTCGAGGTCCATGAGTTCAAGCCCCGTGTTGGGCTCTGTGCTGACCGCTCAGAGCCTGGAGCCTGTTTCAGATTCTGTGTCTCCCTCTCTCTCTGACCCTCCCCCGTTCATGCTCTGTCTCTCTCTGTCTCAAAAATAAATAAACGTTAAAAAATAAATAAAAATAAAATGAATCCTTTTGGACTGTCACTGGACTGGATCGCCACTAAGGCTCCCATGCAAGAGCTGAAAAGACCAAGTCTTGTCATTTCCTGTGTGTTTTAGTTCCTGGGTGCTATAACAAAATACATTGAGTGGCTTATAAACAACAGAAATTTACTTCTCACTGTTCTGGAGGTTGAAAGACCTAGATCAGTGTGCCAGCACAACTGGGTTCTGGTGAGAACCCTCTTCCAGGAGGCACACTGCCAACTTCTCATTGTATTTTCACATGGCAGAAAAAGAGCAAGAGAGCTCTTTGACATCTATTTAATAAGGACACTAATCCCATTTATGAGGGCTTATGACCTAATTACCTCCCAAAGGCTCCACCTCCTAGTACCACCACATTGAGGGTTGGATTTCAACACATGAATTTGGGGGGACACAAACATTCAGTCTATTGCACTGTGAATGGCAAAAATGTCCCTATGACATAGTAGTGTTGGGTTGGACCTCAGACCATTTTCTGATCCATCCACTCCAGGTTACCCACTCCTCCTCAAAATCAGAGTTCCATTTTCATTGACCCCTAAGCACCACTCAGAGAAATAGGGGTTTAATAATTACAGGAAGAAAATTCTTTTCTCACGGTTCTTGAGGGTAGAAGTCCAACATCAAGGTGCTATCAGGGTCAGTTTCTGGTAAGATGTATCTTCCTGGCTTTGGGAGCTGGGGGTAGACATACAAGGCAGCCCATAACAAAGGCCCACAGATTGGGAGGCTTAAACAAAAGGAATTTATTTTCTCACAGTTTAGATTGGTTTCTTCTGAGGCTTCTAATTGGCTTGCAAATGGCCATCTTTTGTGACTTCACATGGTCATCCTTCTGTACAGGTTTGTGCCAAAATTTCCTCTTCTTATAAGGACACCAATCATATTGGATGAGGGCTTATCCTAGTGACCTCATTTTACTTAATTACCTCTTTAAAGACCCAGTCGCCAAATACAGTTACATTCTGAGGTACCAGGAGCTAGTTCTTCAACATATGAATTTTAGGGGGGACAAAATTCAGCCCATAACAGTAAAATAATAAGTCAAGAAACTGAAAAAATGATGAGAATAAAGAATGAGACATTTATCAAGGTTGGGCCCCAACTCTGCCTCTGAGGCTCATAGTTGCTAGCACAGAGAGAGAAGCTTGATCGGTTACAAGACATTCATCATGCTTTGTGCATGGATTTAAATGATGTTCTTCCACAGGCAGTGTGGTGTTGTTGTCTAATTAAAAAGTCATGACTCTAGGGGTGCCTGGGTGGCTTGGTCGGTTGAGCATCTACCTCTTGACCTCAGCCCAGGGTCATGGATTTGAGCCCCATGTTTGACTCTGCACTGGGTATGGAGCCTACTTAGAAAAAGTCATGACTCTACTCGTAAGAGACTCAAGCCAGGGAAAAAAAGAATAGTACCATGACAGCCCAGTAGGAATCTTAGGGATTCCTTCAAAATACACAGTCACAAAATACACAATTCCTTCAAAGTCACAGGGCAACTATCTGCATTTCAAGATTCTGGGGACAGAAAGAGTTCCCCCAAAGAAACCAATACTTCATAAATAATATACATTTATATGTGTTTGCATGGAATAATTTTCAAAAATTACCTACTGCAGTTATTTTAAACAACCTCCTAATATTAACCACAGTTCTAATTTCTCAACTAAGTAACAAAATTCATGAGGGATCATAGATCTAAATAGGCTCTTCATAGTCTCCAGCATAAAGACCATCATAGCTCAATGGGTCAGATATGAGGAATGTCCAGGGACTGGAATCACAAAATTTAACCTTTGATTCTGTGTCCTACAAACCACTTAAATCCTCTTTGGAAGAAAAATAAATATTTGGGAGTGAGGAGACAAGAAGGCATACATCAGGATGAATGGTATAGCCTAGAGATATGTCAGACCTTCCAGTCACATTCAGAGATAAAGTGTATCTACAAAGTGAAGGGACTTATCAAGTAAGCCTCCTTTTCTGCCACAGATAGGAAATCTTATTTAGTGCTAAAGGATCATGAACTTGGGAGATTGTCTGGGTTTGAATTCCAGAATGATCACTTGTTTATTTTTTATTACATTTTATTTGAGGAGAGTTGACACACGATGTTACATAAGTTTCAGGTGTACAACATAGTGACTCAACATCGGTATGTTATGTTGCACTCACCATAAGCGTAGCTATACCATCTGTCATCACACACTGCTATTACAACACCATTGACTATATTCCCTATGCTGTCCCTTTTATTCCTGTGACTTAGGCATTCCATAACTGGAAGCTTCTATCTTTCACTTCCCTTCACCCATTTTATCCAACCCTCCCATGCCCCCTTTCCTCTGGCAACGATCAGTTTGTTCTCTGTATTTATAGGTCTGATTGTTTTTCGTTTGTTCATTTGTGGGTTTTTTTTGTTTTTTTTTTTAGATTCCACATGTGAGTGAA